>NC_092288.1:3997500-4205000 GCF_036320965.1 Panulirus ornatus | reverse complement strand
AGGGGGAGGGAGATTAAG
Source organism: Panulirus ornatus (assembly GCF_036320965.1). Lineage (NCBI taxonomy): Eukaryota > Metazoa > Arthropoda > Malacostraca > Decapoda > Palinuridae > Panulirus > Panulirus ornatus. The sequence continues at coordinate 4,204,982 of NC_092288.1, read as the reverse complement.
TGCAGAGGAAACATGGGGATTAGAAGCGAAGGTAATGGAAAGGGAGAGATTAATAAAACCCATAAAATGAGAGAGAGAGAGAGAGAGAGAGAGAGAGAGAGAGAGAGAGAGAGAGAGAGAGAGAGAGAGAGAGAGAAGGAGGATAAACAGGTGCACGGGAGAACACGGGAAGAAAGATAAGGCATAGCGATAACCGAGGGAGAGAACCTGTGGAGAAATGCGATAAGAGATAAGCGGGAGGAGTTATAGGGGGAGGAGAGGCGGCGAAGGAGAGGGAGCAGATGAGCGCCAACAGATAAGGAAGGAAGGAAGGAGTGAGAGGGGGGAGGGGAGGGGGGCAAGGCCAGTGAGAGTGATGAGTGAGAGGAGAAAGACCTAATGAGAGGGGAGGATTAGTGTCGGAAATGCCAGCTTGGGAGAGAGAGAGAGAGAGAGAGAGAGAGAGAGAGAGAGAGAGAGAGAGAGAGAGACTCTCTCTCTCCCCTACCTTTAGAGCGAATGAGAGGGGGTGAGGGGGGGGGTGAGAACGATATATTCTGGGGTAGGGAGGAGGAGGAGGAGGAGGAGGAGGAGGAGGAGGAGGAGTGAGGGAATCCTGGAAATCTTTGAGGGATTAACGGCCAAAATCCCCAGCAGTAAAATGGTCAATCACTTGGTTCCGCGCCGCCATACTGCGAGGTGGGACCTCTTCATGTTACGTTACTGCCGGTAACGTCATGTCCGGTGTTACGTTACTGTTCCCTGCCCGTAACGTCCTCTCCGATTCTGCGTTACTGGCAGTCACAAAACCTCTTCGTTGTTACGTCACAACCACCCACCTAAGACGTCCTCATCGGCGTTAAGTGACTGTTACCAATAACACACTCGTTACCATGTATGTTACGACAAGAGTAAATGACGTCTTTAATACTTACACATGTGTATCGTATGTGTGTGTGTGTGTGTGTGTGTGTGTGTGTGTATACTTCCCCCCCCACCCATCTCATCTCAACCCATCAGTAAGGGCCTCCCTCCCAACATACACATACGTAAACACAAACACACACAAACACAAGACACAGAAAAGTCATACATGGCGACGGACTGGACCATCCAATTGGCTGGCTCCCTCACCCCTCCCTCCTTCCTTCCCTCCCTCCCTCCTTCCCTCCCACCCAGACACTGTGAATATTCCAGTCTCTTTCCAGGCCGGCCTCGGGGCCGCGTCCAGGAGGCCAGAGCACCCACCAAACTGCCCGCATTTTGGCCTCCACTGTACCTCCTGTCATCGCCCTCGTCGTCCAAAACCTATACTACTGCTGTTGTTGCTTTCAAAATCTTGAACAACTCGTTACTCCCATTTTCCAGGCCAGTGCCCGCAATTACGGCTAATTTCCAGGGCCCGTTTCATTAATCAGCTGTTCACACGGTTAATCTGAAGGGGGGGGGGGGGGATACACGTCAGGGTCTGTTCAAAGTAACCCGGGTGTTTTGCCTCAAGGGGGGAAAAATATATATATATATATACATATATATATATATATATATATATATATATATATATATATATATATATATATATATATATATATATATATCATAAATATCTACTTTTCTTAAGGGTAACGGGAAGTACAGACTACCTCCCGTTTTCTTTTTTTTTTTTTTTAAAGAGTTCCATTATTTTAGCCACTGTTGCCAGACCGGTAAGTCCACCCCGACACGTTCTCTTTAATGTTCCTGTTTATAACGCACACTCAACACGGATTTTCTTTTTCTGTCTCATTTCTAGTTTTTTTTTCCCTCCCCATCCCCCTTGTTTCCCCTGGGGTTCTAGGATGGCTCATGCTGGTGGTCAGGAGTGACCCAGGTCTCCCCAGGTGTACATATTCGCGAGGGGGGGGGGGGGGGAAGAGACAGGAAAAAAATACAATTTTCCATTTTCGTTGGACACTGTGCCACAATTTACATAACTTGCGTCTACCTTCACCAGCCTCCTGTGTAATGCCCTGAGTTGATGTGTAAGACGCACACATACACACATGGAAAACGTATATATATATATATATATATATATATATATATATATATATATATATATATATATATATATATATATATATACAAACATTCGAAGGGAACACGGGAGGGAGGGTACCAAGCGACCTCCCTGGTCAGAAGGGAGTACGTTAAAACATACACAACTGCAAGTCCATGAAGGGTGTTGCCAGCGCTAACACACACACACACACACACACACACACACACACACACACACACACATGACTTTAGTTGTTGCTAAGCGCATCGGTGGTGGTAGGGGGGAGGGAGGGAGGTTACTGCGACGTGGGGAAGGGGTTGGGTGGCAGGAGAGAGGTAGGGGGTTCAGTGCGAGGGATGGGGGAAGGAGGGAAAGGGTGATGCTACGAGGCTTGTAGATATGCTGGACCTGTCTGCAGTAGGGGGAGGTGTAGTGAGGGTGGAGAATGCTGACAATGCTTGCATATGGGGAGGTGCTGAACTTGGGTGTATATGAGAAGGGAGGGGAGGAGGAAGGGAGGGAGATCCAAGTATTATAGGAAGTTGTAGGAAGGGGGGAGGGGGAATGTACTGCCCGTTGAGGCGTGAGAGAGAGAGAGAGAGAGAGAGAGAGAGAGAGAGAGAGAGAGAGAGAGAGAGAGAGAGAGAGAGAGAGAGAGAGAGAGAGAGAGGTGGGGTTTCGTCCAGCAGTGTGGGAGGGGTTGAGGAGAGAGAGAGAGAGAGAGTCTAGCAACTGTGGGAAAGTGTGAGAGAGAAGGACTTGTGGGTGTGTGTATGTACCGAATGCAGGGCCTTGCGCGGTACATGGGAAGGCCATAGAGAAGATCTGATGGTCTATGACGAGGTCATCTGCTGGAGGAGAGTACATGGAAAGAGGACAAGCAACACAAGACCCGATGGTCTGTAACTAGATTATCTGACGGAGGAGAGGAACGGGCATCCAATACTCCTAATACACAAGGACAGTTACGGTACGGCAGGAGGCGCCGTCGGAGGAGGAGGAGGGAAGGTGAGGGATGGAACAGGATCTGGAAGGGCGTATGGCCAAGGAAGAGGGAGGGTGGGCAAGAGATGGGCTACCCTGTGTAGTAAGGGAATAGATCCACTAATTAGGGTTCCCCACCACTCCATAACCCGGAGGTCCTTCGGACGCCCCTGGACACACATGGTAGCCAAACCACAACTAAAACTTGACTCTCACATCAGTTCCCTTGAGGAGCTGTGTTCTGGCCTTTGTAGGTGACTGAATCGTTCGAAGTTCTGCTGAAGAAGAAGGATAACACAAGTCTCTCATCTTCGAGGCTACGAAGCCCCGACTCGTCCCATCACAGGACTTACAACCTCTCTTAAACTTGTGTGAATTTTAATGACTGTGACAAATCCAGTGTTACTGTGACGAACGTACAAACAAACCATATTCTCATGACACCTTATGACTGTATCATAACCTTCCATCTCCCTAAGTGTCCCGTCGCCTTACGTCAAGACGACCAGTTGTACTGACGTCATCTTACATCACGACAACCAGTTGTACTGACGTCACCTTACGACACGAGAAACTATTATGGTGATGTCACATTTCGGAACACGCTTGCGTCATACGTTTAAACATGCCTTTCCGCTTTCTATATATACACACATACGTGTTTCCGCTTTCTACACACACACACACACAAACATATATATATATATATATATATATATATATATATATATATATATATATATATATATATATGTATATATCATATAAACATTATACCCATGAAAACATACAACCCGTGCAGCATTATTATGGCACCTCTGATATATCATAGCAGACATCAGCCCTGATATATTCCCCCTTAGAGACATGATATATGATATACCCCCCTCCCCCATGATATATATCCACGAAGAAACTTGTAAAAGATAATATACTAAATAAATTACTTTTATAAGTCATCAGAGATTACCCTTCCAATAACTTTACCCTTAAAAATCTAAGTGGCCACACTGAGTCAACCGAAGTCAACTTACTGAACTTTCCTAAGTGCACTTATAAATTCTACAGAAGACACTGTGCGGGGAGGTGACTTGAGGTTAAGCTGGAGTGATCACCCCTGGGCAAGCTTAGCTGACCTGAGTGTGGTACAGTGTACCCCCATCACGGTATGTTACAGTGACGTCATCAAACTATAGTACGGTACCTGGTTACGGTACACTGTAGAGCCGGCATAAGACAACCGAAACAATGGATATCTGTGGTACGACCTCGTGTACCCCTTGAGCACGACGTTACGACCCTTGGGCACGACGGTGCGACCCTTGAGCACGACGGTGCGACCCTTGAGCACGACAGGTAAGACCCTTGAGCACGCCGGGTAAGACCCTTGGAGCACGACGGTACGACCCTTGAGCACGACGGTACGACCCTTGAGCACGACGGTAAGACCCTTGAGCACGACGTGTACGACCCATGAGCCCGACGTGTGCCGACCCTTGAGCACGACGGTGCGACCCTTGAGCACGACGGTACGACCCTTGAGCTCGACGGTACGACCCTTGACCATGAAGGCCTGACCCTCAAGAGGTTCATGATAGCCCCAACACAAACAATAACAAAATCCCCACCGTGGACCATTACGACTACTGAATTGGAACACATACCCATTTGCCCGTTGCCAATTCATGCCCTTAACGGCCAAATTACGATCGTCCAACCACCCATTCCTCGCCACCCAATCCCCCATACCATAACAGACGCTTGTTAAGTTGTTATACGGTCGATGATGGGTGATGTACAACAACAACCCCCCCCCCCATACAGCGTTGTGCGGTTGTTTAATTTGATCAGCCTTCACAGGCCTAGGGAGGGTGTTGGCGGTAGATAACACGATCAGTAACGGAGGTAATATAGTTATCTTGTCTTGTTTAGTGTCATCACATACATCAGGAGGGAGGGTGTGTGTGTGTGTGTGTGTGTGTGTGTGTGTGTGTGTGTTTTACAGGGGGAGGGAGAGAGTTTAACACTCGTGCTGTCCCGTCTCTTAACCCTGTATATATGTAACATGTATTTACTCATATGTGTACACATACATAGCCTGCGTGTGTGTGTGTGTGTGTGTGTGTGTGTGTGTGTGTGTGTGTGTGTGCTCATATATCTGAAACAGACACGGAGTTTACATTTAAAAGTCACTTATATATCATTGGTTACGCGACGAATAGTATCTTTATACACAAGGTATCTTTCCAAAATCTACTGTGTTAACAAATGAATAGAGAACATGGCACCAACGTCTCTAGAGCCCACGGTTTCTTAAGCGTTTTCTTTAATATCTCGAAAACCATAACAAGAAATCAGATGTTTACAGAAAACCATCTAACTCTCTTCTTAGCAGCTACATAAAACTGAATCATTATTAACATGTTTTGACTTCAAAATGATTTACACTTACGTGTCTGAGACGTAAACAGTTCCCTTAATTAAGGTTTAAAAAGTAGCCAACCCTTAAATATACCAGAGGTTACCTTAAATGTCTGGGGTATTGCGAGTGGAAAAATGGTTATTAGAAAATGGGATACGTAGCTAAATGGGGTACATTATTATCTACCTTTTTTCTCCGATGTAATTAAAGCTACACTTACCAATAACCTGACCTGGGATAACTTTAGGCCTTTTTAACATAGAAAGAACAGTACGACCGCCATGTACGACGCTAACGAAGGGCCAAGTCGTAGTGACCAAGGGTCGTTCGCGGGTGTTTTCTTCTTCAAGGGTCGTACCGCCTCGCCTCAAAGGTCGTAGCGTCGCGCTCGAGGGTGGTCGTTGCGCCTTCCTCATACGAGTTTTTATTGACCGTCTCTAACGACCAGCTAATCTTCATACCAAGACGTCTGTGGAGCACCAATACTTGGGTCACCTGGTGATCACAAGTGTGGATGGGGGAACGAGCAACGGGCCACTGGTAAGGGAGGGTAAGGGAGGCGGACCAACCTTACCAATATTGTGTTTGGCGGAGACAACGGGGCTGGCTGGCTGGCTGGCCAGTGTTGCTGGCTTAAAGAGGAACACCAGACCCCCCTGCATGTTGTTGTTGGCGAGGGCGTGAGTGCTGGTGGTGGTGTGGTGGTGTGGTGGTGGTGGTGGTGTTGGTGATGGTGGTGATGGTGGATGGGTGATGGGATGGCAGTGGCGATTGTGGTGATGCTTCGGGGTGGTGGTGAGGGTGGTGATGGTTGGTGGTGGGAGGTAACTGTGTTGGTGATGGTGGTGATGGTGGTGATGGGGAAGTGGTGACGGAGGTGTGACGGACACTGGTGGTGGCTTTGTTACCCCCCCCCCTGGCCTTTTGACATGATCCGTTGGGGTCGCCCCGTCGGGCTCTAGGGTCGTCCCGTCGTGCTCTGGCGTCGCCCCTTCGTGCTCTGGCGTCGTACCGTCGTGCTCTGGCGTCGCACCGTCGTGCTCTGGCGTCGTACCGTCGTTCTCAGAGGACACTAAGAACAATACCTTCACCGCTATGGTAGAAATACGTATTGACCACACAAGACAACACGCTGAACTACGTATTCCGTAATACGTAACTGCTTTCCATCGCCTTCCAGACACTCTCACGTGTTGCCACAACACACACGAGCACGTATGTTTCCAAACTTCACTGAGGCACTGTCGGCGGTGAAATATTATCGTTGGCAACCCTCACACAACAGTGACTAAGGGCACTGTCGTCATCCTATTTGTCTTTGCTTCTTTTCACTTGTCATCTACGTGTTTTTGGAGTTTTCCGGGGCAAAGTTTCACTGACAAACAGGAACTGTTTTTCACTGAAGAAATGAACTCTCGCTACAGTGTCCGTAAGGATGCTTTTTCACTGCTGCACTGTTGTGCACTGCGCCCACAATTATAGTTTCACTGTTTCGGACACTGCTTTCACCTGTGTCCCTCATTGTCTTTAGACCACTTTAGGCAATACACTTCAAAGCACTTCAAAAATCATCTCCAGACTCGATTACAATACACTGCCTTCCCTAACATCACTGAAGCGTCACCAATTTCACTGTTACAAGCACCATGACATAACAGAGTTTATTGGTCACTGCTCCCCTTTCATCTCATCTAGTCATATTTTCTGGTTACTTACCCATTACGATACAGTCACACATCACTGCTAACTGCACGAAAGAAAAAAAAATGAAAATAGGCCCCTATTATTTTCACTGTAACACGTGTATCTTATTTCATTTTTTTTCGTTTGTAAATTACTCTGCCATCCTGTATTCCACCTGTCACTTACATTTTCTATTTTACGGAGAATTTTCATTTACATTTCCAGCGAACCGCGGAAATTCTGGAGTAATTTTTTGGTATTCACTGCTGCCAACACTGTTGTTTCACTGTTCCTGACAGTGACAGCTTAGCGGTGCTGATATCTCTAAATATACTTCACTGTGCTGATAATGTTCATTCACTGTTGTTGAAAATGTTCCTTCACTGCTGGCATACTGCTACTGCACTGTTGCCGAAATTGTTACTTCACTGTTGCGCACACAATCGCGTCACTGTTACTGACAATCACGTCACCTTTTGCAGACACTGTGACCAGCAGTGAAACTAAACATTCCTGATCTGTTCTCGACCGGCGCCGGGAACAGCTTAAAATGACCTAAGAACAGCACTTAGCGAGGTGGCGTCAGGAGCAAGCGAAGTATGGCCTCGTTCGAGCGCACACACACACACACACACACACACACACTAGCCACGAATACACACCAGTTTCCTTAAGACTATCATACGTATGTGATACATACACATCAGAGAGTCGGAGCAGGTACTTGAAAATTACGAGTCCTACTTTACAAGAGAGAGAGAGAGAGAGAGAGAGAGAGAGAGAGAGAGAGAGAGAGTACACAGAGCAGAGAAGTACAGGAGAAGCAATGGGAAGAAGATTGACCCTATACTTCGAGAAGAGAGGGGGGTTAAAGGAGAAGGGAGGAGGAGGGGAGAGGGATAGAAAGAAGGGGTGGGGAGGCGGGGGGGAGGGGAGTGAGGCACCGTAATCAAATTAGATGGGGAGGCAAAACCGCCCAGTGAGGACCCGGAAGCCGTTGGGATTTAAGGGGATCACCTCCTCAAATCCCAGATTGGGACAAAACTTCGAAATCTACTCCCGTAGGACAATGAATGGGGCCGGCGTGGGAGACGGGGAGAGGCACTGGGAGATGTGGGAGACGGGGAGAGGCACTGGGAGAGGGTGAGGGGGACGGGAGGGGTCAGTGAGCCAGAATGATGGAGAGATAAGTTGCCAACGGCAAGTTGATGGAAATTACATACAAAAAAATAATTAAGGATAAAAATGATTATAGTCAAAAAAATAATAATGTAATGGTAACACATAAACACATATGGGGGAATGGGGAAGGGGGAAATGATGGTAACACATACACACATACGGGGGGATGGGGAAAGGGGGAAATGGTGGGTTAAGTACAGACTAAGACCCGAAATGCGGGTAAAGAAAGAAGCGTAGGAGCATTAGAGAGAGAGAGAGAGAGAGAGAGAGAGAGAGAGAGAGAGAGAGAGAGAGAGAGAGAGAGAGAGAGAGAGAGGAGGCGCCACACACACGGACATACACACAGTTCAAAATTTAAAGGACACGTCCGTTATGGCAGAGAGGAAGGGGTAGAGGGGGGAGGGGTGGTCCTGGGGTGGGTAGGTGGGGGGGAGGGGGGTCTTGGGGTGGGTAGGTAAGTAAGGTTTTAACTGCACTAAGTTGGCGGGAATATATTCGCGAATTAAGGGTTGGCGTAAAACATCAAATCCTATTTATGGTTGCTAGACGAGAGAGAGAGAGAGAGAGAGAGAGAGAGAGAGAGAGAGAGAGAGAGAGAGAGAGAGAGAGAGAGAGAGAGAGAGAGAGAGAGGGATGGGGTAGGGGAGGTAAATGGTAGAAATTACAGTTGGGAGGTAGATATCTCGCGTAATTAATTGTTAACTCTGACATGCTGAGTCCCTAAACATTTTTATTTTATTCTTTTTTAAATTCTATTCCCCCCCCCACACACACATGTCAGGGGGGGGGAGGGGGAAGAGAGAAAGTGTTGAAATGAATTCTCTTACTGAACGACATGGCGCGTGTGTGTGTGTGTGTGTGTGTACGTTAACGCCCTGGTGGATGATAGGTGGAAAACTCACATACACACAACATGATCATCTCCACATTCACCCTTTCAACACGCCATTACATCCCCCCCCCAAAAAAAAAAAAAATATAACTAAAGCGAAAAAAAATGATTTCGGGGGATGTTGTTTAAAGCGACTAACGACTCATTGGTGGCCAATCATACCAAGTTATTATACTTTGGCGACTCACACGCGCTCATGAGTATGAAGACTTGTCACACACACACACACACACACACTCCTCCCGACTCATGCCAATACATGGCCAATCTACAGTAACCAACCAGCGCGAATATGTATATATATATAACAAAATTCAAACGAGTCCTGGTAATTACTTAAACGACTCGTTACCATTGAGTTGGCTGTGTCATTTTCCTCAACTAAAACTGCCGATTCCTTTTTTTTTCATTTTTTTTTTTCCCGACGTCTGTTCGCAACTTGCGATATGACATCACTTCATCTCGAAGACCCGACGGCGATCTATGGCAACCTCTCCCGGCGACTTAGATGGTGACCCCGAACGCTGCTGGCAAACTCTGGCGACCCCTGGCACTCAAACGGTCACTTGTGGACTGGCAACTCTGGACACAACGTATGATTATAACGAATATTGTGATAGCTCTCTCTCTCTCTCTCTCTCTCTCTCTCTCTCTCTCTCTCTCTCCTGGCGACACACGACGGTGACTGCCGACCGTTAACGACGGTTTGCGTCGACGTACGACCCCGGACATGACACGTTCCGACCCGCAGGTACGTATGTACGTACGTGACCCGTCAACCAACACGGGTATCTAAGAAAACAAAAAAAAATGATCGAGAATTTCCTACGAGTCTTGGAGCGTCATGACGACCCCCCCCACTCTCTCTCTCTCTCTCTCTCCTCCCTGGCGAGCCACGACAACGGTCAACGACTCGGGACGACGACTCCCGTAACGACTCGGGGACGGGGGCCTTCCTATTTACGGAGGGTTAGGAGGTCGACCTTTGGAGGATAGGGGGGAGGAGGGGGGGGGGTGCGTGGCGGTGGTTCAAGGAGGGGAGGCCAGTGGTGCCCGGGAGGGGAGGGAAGTGGAGGGGAGGGGAAGGGGAGGGGGTTGGTGGTCAGGGGCGCTTTGGGGTGGAGGGAGGTGGTGGGCCAGCAGCAGCAGCAGCCCTGTTAAAGCCGATGGATCTCCTGCAAGAACTGTACACTACCGTAGGAACCCAGCATGGCTGAGGGAGGAGGAGGAGGAGGAGGAGGAAGGGTGGGAAGAGGAAGAGGAGGTAGGATGGGGGGGGAGGGAGGGAGGGAGGGAGGGATGGAGGGGTGGGGGGAGAGAGGATCGGTCGAAGGAAGAAAAAACACTGTGTTGGAGAAAGGCAGAGGATGGATGGATATGAGAGAGAGAGAGAGAGAGAGAGAGAGAGAGAGAGAGAGAGAGAGAGAGAGAGAGAGAGAGAGAGAGAGAGAGAGAGAGAGAGAGAGAATATGGCAGGGAGTGATGTTGAGGGGCGGGTTAAGAGTGCCAACTCACCAATATATATATATATATATATATATATATATATATATATATATATATATATATATATATATATATATATATATATAACAGCTGTACCACCCGAGCTAAATATAGACAACAGGTCCAGAAAACAAGCAACACTGTGTTTGCTCAGGAATACAACGTCAGAACAAACTTCATTCATCCGTATTTACGAAAAAAAAATAGGGAACAATGAGTGATTAAAGTGGATAAACAACAATAACAAGCTACACACACACACACATACACGCGCACACAACAAACGCACACATACACGCGCACGCACACACACACATTATATATATATATATATATATATATATATATATATATATATATATATATATATATATATGCCTTATGTGGTATTCCTGAAGTGGATTTCAAGTGAAAGGTACTGAAAGGAGGAGAGGAGGAGGAGTAAGGATACGAGGGGAAGGGGGGAGAGAGAAAGGGAGAGAGGGAGGGGGTGGTGGAAACGAGAGGGAAAGGTGGGGGGGGGGAGAGGTGGAGGAAGATGGGGGGAAGAGGGATAAGCAAAGACGATGAGGGGACGACAGGTCGCGTGCTTCGACGGGACGACAAGTCACAGTGATTTGAGAGCATGTGGGAGGAGGAGGAGGAGGAGGAGGAGGAGGAGGAGGGAGGCTGAAAGAGACACAGACTGTCAAGTGAGTCGAGAGGTGGGGGGGGGGGAGGGGGTGGAGGGACAGGTTGACAGAGGCCAGACTGTCAATGAGGCATTAAAGAGGAACAGGTGAGGAGGAGGTGGGTGAGGGGGACATGTGGACGGGACTGACGGGAAGAGAGACGGTTGGACTTGTGGGAAGGGGGGGAGGGGGAGATGTGGTCAGGGGGAAGAATGGCATATGGAAAGGGGCGACCCAATGTAGTACCTGTGGAACAGGGTTTACGGAAAAGCACGGATGGAATGGAAATAAGATATATATATATATATATATATATATATATATATATATATATATATATATATATATATATAGAGAGAGAGAGAGAGAGAGAGAGAGAGAGAGAGAGAGAGGTCAAGACGAAGTTGGTGGAGGTGGGTGAGGAGGGGGGAGTTGTGGTGGGTGGTGGTGGGAGGCAGGGGGTGGACCAGGTGCAGGGCGAGCCGACCAGATAATGAGGAGGAGATCACCTGTGGCCCCCAGGCTACCTCTGGGGGGAGGGGAGGGGTGAGAGGAGGGGGGAGGGGCATCAGTGCTGGCCCCTGGCTAGATAATACGGTATAGTGACGATGTCTGGTGGGGGAGAGAGAGAGAGAGAGAGAGAGAGAGAGAGAGAGAGAGAGAGAGAGAGAGAGAGAGAGAGAGAGGGGATGGGGAGGGAGGCGCCCGTGCCTCACTGAGGAGAATGACATGATCAGTTATTAAGGCAAAGTCAACAAGAAACACAGAGGAGGAGGAGAGGCGGGGGCAAGTGACTGGATGACGAGGAGGAGGAGGAGGAGGAGGAAGAAGAAGGAGAGGAGAAAGAAGAGGAGGAGGGGAAGAAATACCACATAAACGGGAGAAAAGCAGGCAGAACACGGGGGAGAAAGATTAATACATGAGAGAGAGAGAGAGAGAGAGAGAGAGAGAGAGAGAGAGAGAGAGAGAGAGAGAGAGAGGGGGGGGGGGGGATGGAAATGCATGGAAAATGAAAACGCGAAGGAAAGCTAAAGTTTTGACATCTACACTCAAGCTTGAAGGTCGGGCGCAAGAGAATGTACCGAGACACAGTAGATAAACACGTGGGGAGAGGAGAGGACCGGGGAGCAAAAACAGTCCCTTCCTCCGCTTCCCCAGATATCCTCCCCCTCTCCCTTTTTTTCTCCCCCCTCTCTCTCCCTGTCCTCTCCTCCCTCCTTCTACCCTACCTCTCTATTCTTAACCACTATTCCTCATCACTCTCCCATTTCCCCTCCCTCTTCATTTCCCCATTCCTCCTCCCCTTCCCCCACCCCTTAAATTACCTATTCTCCCTGTCCTGTGACTCCCTCCCTGCCTCCCTCCCCTGCTGGTATTGGTGCTTAACAATTTTATAGACCCCTCGAAACATGAGGCAGCGCCCACCGTCAAGAACCAACTGCTTTATCGCTCTAATAACTGATTTCATGGGCCAGTGGATACATAATGGTATATAAGGGGCCTGGGAGATATGGGCTTTATGGTAATAAGCTTCTCCAAGGAAGGGGATAAAAAAAAAGGGGAGGGAGAGAAGGGTGTTCTAGTGCTAACTAGGCGACATGTTTTCAATGGGCGTTTATCCATCTGAAGTCGAATGTTAATGGACATAATTAGGAAATAATACTAGGTTATATACGATGGGACTGATAATGAAATGGTTTTATATACAAAGGGGGAAGAATACACTGATATGTGCGTATATAATGGGGGTTCGGGTGACAAAAAAACAAAAATCCTAGCGATTTACTTCGTCATTACAGTTAAAAAATTAGAAGGCTCGTGGAGTGGGCGCACACACACACACACACACACACACACACACACACACACACACACACACACACAGCCATCCATGGAGGTCTTTCCCAAAAGGTTGAACACAAAGTAATTATAAATTATTCCCTTCCTGGCCTCCCGGAGTTCCATTGTGCAACGGAAAAAAAACGGAGAAGATTGAAACTAAACGCGATGCCAATTAGTATTTTCCTATAGAGGAACTGCCATATAAAAAACGTCTACCCAACTTCTCGCTACAGAAAAAAAAAGAGAGCTAAGCAACCTTCATTACATATTTAAAGGTCAAATTTGAGGGCCTCCGAGCCAGGGCAAACTTCTAGAATCCCTTATAAATAAACTACTAGTTAAATTGAGGCGAGAGTGGAAGTTAGTGCTAGTGGCTGGCTGACGTCAAAGTTGGCGGGGCGTTACATTGGCGTTAACTGGATTCTTTTTTTTTTTTTTTTTCATTTACACGTATACTCCATCATTTGTGCGTTACCTAGAGCGATCGCCTTAACGCAACACCCAATAATGGCTTAGATTATACGATGGTAACGAGGGAAGGTGATTCTCGAAGCTGTCGGGATATAGTTTAATCGCTATATTAAGACGAGATGAAGGCGTGAGATTAGGGCGTGACGTCACGTGAGATTTGCCCGCGTTGAGAACAAAACTCTCCCGGAAATATAATCAAAATAAGTCAAGCGTTATCTCAGGGCCGATAAGAACAGTCTGATGGGGCAATCACATCCTTTAAGAGTCGTTTCAGGCACGACTTGCAATGATTTACGCCTTTGTTATCAGACACGAGCGTACACACGGGCCTCCGTGGTTGTAGTAGTTAGCGTTACTGACCATGAATAAGCACGGGCCCGTGATTGGGTGCGCATGGGTTCTAATCCTTGGGAAGGGCACACGGTCAACACCCCTCGGGACTTAGGCTGGTGTGTGTGTGTGTGTGTGTGTATGTGTGTGTGTGTGTGTGTGTGTGTGTGTGTGTGTGTGTGTGTGTGTGTGTGTGTCTAACTGTCCAGCAGGTTCAACAATGGCGGATTTTGTCGCCGTTCGCAACGCACAAATATTTACAAATTAAGCAAAACACATTATATATATATAAAAGATGACCCCATACTTTTGCTCCGAGAGATGAGGGTCCACATCCAACACAGGTGCGAGGCAGCGGTAGGCTGCTGTGAACTGGTTCTCACCGGGGCTCGTGTGTGAAGAACACTGTGTTCAGTTCAGCAAGACGAGAGCTTTTTTTTTGCGTAAGTTTACCACGAAGAACATTTGTGCGTAGGTTCAGCGTTTGATGAACTTTCTTGCGTAAACTGAGCTAGCGAAGAACTTGTGTGTAGCGTGAATACGTGATAATTGATAAATAATAATAACAATAATAACAATAATAATAATAATAATAATAATAATAATAATAACAACAACAACAATAATAATAATAACAGCAACAACAAAAGTACAGTTACAAGCTTGCCCTCCGCGTATGGGGCTAAATGGTTTTCATCTGGTGTACGTAACTACCCATTTGTGCAGTACAGGGAGGGGGACTACACTAGGGGGGGCCCTCCCCCATCCCCTGAACTATTTTTACATGTGTGTGTGTGTGTGTGTGTGTGTGTGTGTGTGTGTGTGTGTGACGTGAACGCTAAGCTGCACTCGTGACCCCTGAAGCTTAATAAGCTTCGCTAAGGTCAGTTTGGGGACTAATAAATGAATACTTTTTTAAGTGTGTGAAATACTTGAAAAAATATATACACACACCTTTTTGGTAAATATGTATAAATTCATTCACGTCAATGTATTTACATCACGTGCCACTGTGATTATTCCTATACCCTCCTCTGAGTAATTAGGTAATTAAGGAGTAGCACCAACTGGCACAACATACGACTAACCAATTAACAGTCCTAATGACTTCTCGGGCAACATAATGCTAAACATGGTTTCGGATCCACCCTGGAGCGTTCTAAACACCCCCCCTCCCCCACCACCGTGACGCAGGAACGTCACACGTGATTCAAATCTAGTCGTAACTTCTCATACATTATATATATATATATATATATATATATATATATATATATATATATATATATATATACCCTAGTCAAGATTATCGGCCAAGCCCTTAGGGGAAGATGAACAGCTGGGTTGACTGTGGACCGACTTCCAAGGGAGGAGGGGGGAAGGGATGATAAGAGAAGAAGGAAAGGGGGAGGAAGGGGGTGAAAAGAAGTCTAGGCACGAGGAAAAGGGGCGGCGCGAGGTAGAAGAAAAAAAAGGGATGGAACGTCCAAGGAAAGGGTGGAAAAGGGGGTTATGAGGCCAGGGAGAGAAAGGCGCCACTGCCCCAGTCGCGGGATGGCTAAGAGGTGGAGAACGCGAATCGCGAAAAGGGGCGAGAAAGGGGGCGAGGTAGGGGCGAGATAGGGGTGAGATAGGGGCGAGAAAGGGGCGAGATAGGGGCGAGAAAGGGGCGAGATAGGGGCGAGAAAGGGGTAGATATATACTAACAAGAAAAAGGGTGGCACAGGTGCTGCCAAAAGAAAAGGAGGGGGAGGTGGGTTCCTACGTACGTTCGGGAGACTGGGGAAAACAAACTAAGTGGCACACACACAAAAATATAATAGACAAAGGGAGGGGGGAGGGGAGGGGATGGGGAGATGGGGCGGTGCGGGGAGGCGAGTTGGAGAAGTGATGAAGGGGAAGAGAGGGGGTGGGGAAGAGTGGGGGAAGGGGGGGGGGGAGAGGATGAGGAGGCAGGAGAAAGGGCCCGGGCCGTGCTGAGTGTGTGTGTGTGTGTGCGTGGAGGGGGTAGGTGATGATGGGGGGGGTGTGGGGGGCCCCTCAAGATCAGCTTAATGAAAATTTATTCGGGTGGGTAACCGTGAAGACAGCGGAAGGCTTTTAATAAGAACTCTTGCCTTAATACCCATTGATGAGCTACCTGCGTCACCCCCCCCCCCCCCCCCCGGCCGGGGGGGGGGGGAAGGGTGTTAGTGGAGTGGGGGGTGGAGGAGGGGAAGACTCGGGGCGGCTAGTGTGGGGGATAGGATGCAGAAGAGGTGGGCTTGGGTGAGGGGAGGGGAGGAGGGTTTACTGGAAAAGAAATGGTGAGGGGAAGAGGGCATGGGAGAAGCGATAGGGGAGAGGGGGAGGGAAAGAGGAGAGGAAGGGCACATAGAAGGAAGGAGATGGGAGGCAACGAAGATGTGGAAGATGGGAGAGATAAATGAAGGAGGGGAAGTGGAAAGGAATGGATGGGAAAGAATTAGTTGACTGAAGAAAATTGTTGGGGAGCTGAGGGTATGTGGGAGAGCAAGGGGTGGTATTCAAGCGATTAACAGGTAACTGGGGAGATTACTAGCAGGTGGGAAAGGTGGCAAGATAAATGGACGTGGAAAAGACAAGGGAGATAGGAACAAAGGGAGGGGAGGATGGGAGAGAAAAGAAGTCTGGGTGATGGATGATTGAGAGAGAGAGAGAGAGAGAGAGAGAGAGAGAGAGAGAGAGAGAGAGAGAGAGAGAGAGAGAGAGAGAGAGAGAGAGAGAGAAATGTCTCAGCCCATACCTTGAAGAAGGGCGTACACCTCTCTCTCTCTCTCTCTCTCTCTCTGAAGAGACGAATCAATCTATCTCCCCTCACCCCCCCTTATCAATACTATGAATAACCCCTCCCTCTCCCCTCCCCTCCCCTCACCCGCCATATTATTTAATCCGGGACAAAGTTATGCAAATATCAAAGCACCAATTATAAACTCGGCAGCAAGTTTAAGGCGGGGAGACAAAACGGGGAGACAAAATTCACTACAGTATCTGGTCCACACTCCGCTCCCCCACACCCCCATCTTTTATGGATCTCAAAAAAGAATAAACATTTCACCCACTGAGTTAAAGATGGGCATCACTGTACAGAATAAATAGTTTACTTCAGGATAAGAGTCAAATTGGTTGGGCCAGCAAACACACAGCATAACAGCCCGTACTGCTCTCCCTCACTGTGTGTGTGTGTGTGTGTGTGTGTGTGTGTGTTGCCCCGTCTCGTAAGCTTCTATATATGTTCTACGTCTGTACACTTAACACCCACGCGTGCATTACACACACTCACCCTAGCTTCAGCCAGGTACCCATTAATCAACCAGCCCCGGGCGGAGGATGAACACCTGGGATTGGCAGAGGCCCGAATGCCTCCCCCAGGATTCGAACACATTGCCGGCTTGATCCCCATGCTTGCCCGTGCTAACTCATGGTCAGTAACGCTGTGTAAACAATATACGCATGACTTCGTGTATATTAAGACTATATGTATACATAATCGCGTGTAAGTATGTATCATAAACCTCATGTATACGTACATGAATGTGTAGACATGTTTTATCTATCTATCTATATCTATCAATCTATCACCATGATCCATTCCAATCTATCAAGAGAGTGATCCGGTCCACTGTGTTTCTCCAACTCTCAACATACACACATCATCAACCCACACACTGTGTAATAAAGTGGAACGTGTACTTCCTCACTTATAAAAGTGCTCCTCACTTTTCCGCTAACACCAACGCCTCCATTCGCACCACCTCATACACAGGGTGCTCCCATGACACTTGATTCCCTCCCTCCACCCAGGTATGGCCCCATTACCTTCATCTGAAACACCCCTGGTCTCTTGATTATACTCCCTCTCCTCTCCATCTACCCAGGTCTTCTCTGGTCTACTACCCCTTCTACCTTCTACTGTGGTGTTATCTATTCTATCTGCCGTATGTTCCGTATGACCATCCTTGAAAGACCTTATCAACCCCTGCCATAATTTGGACCATAGAGATGCGTCCCTACCACCTCTACGGTTCTCCATCTTCGTCGCCTATCCTCGCCCTATACACACACGGCTCTCAGGGTCACACACGTCGGAGGCGGGACGGAGCGCTCCGTTACGCAAGCCTCTTTAGCCACTCTTGTCCTTAAAAAATTCCGACCATTCAGCGTGTCTCAAGCTCCCCCCCTTGAGGGACCTCCAGCTTTCACCCTAAGCTTTCCCACTTCCATTCTTACAGAATTAATTCACTGACAATTTTCGCTTCTGGACCTAATCATAATTTGAGAATCCACTCCGTTCCCTTCTGAAAAAAGAGTAGCGTCTTCCATTTATTCGCATTCCCATTTGCCTTTATCCTCTGCAAAAGACACTCTATCGCACCGGCCTAACCCGCTCTATCCTATTCCGATCTGGCCGACAGTACAGCGTCATCTGCATACCACAACTGTCAGCAACTTCTGTTTCTTCATGACTCGGCACCACACCACGTCATCCACACACCTCACGCGTTTGCCCCAACCACTGATAAAACATTTGCATAACCACAGTGGCATCACATAGAACCAAGAGGCGCTCCCACATGGATTTCATAAGAGACACACTAACACACACATACCACTCTCCTTCCCACCTTACCCCCACACGTGCACTATTTCCCTAACAAAAGTTCTTACCAGCATTTACAAGACTGCTATGCTCGCCATATAATTCAATATTTCAAAAAATAATCTTTCATAAAGTATCTTTATCATATGCCTTTTGTACATCTATAAATCCTGTAAACGCCTTACCATAAAACTTGTAAAAACATGGTGAACAAAAGCCTTTAAAAAAAGGAATACATTAAAAAAAAGGCAACTGAAAGGAACAGCTACTTAAGAAACAGCTCCTTAAGAAGCAGCTACTTAGGCTTCCGCTCCTCACCAAGTAACAATTTACAGCCCAACTTTTGCAGCCAAGTTAGAGCAATTAATTCTTCCCCTAATCAGTTGGGGGCACGTCCCTGCATCTGAATCATGGAACATAGGTGCGAGCCTGCATCTTAATACACCCGACCCTTCCCTACTGGCCAAACCCACAACCCTAGACTCGAAGGTGGCATTGGGTGGGTCTGGGTCCCACTGGATGAGTCTTCGTGCCACTGGGTGGGTCCGGGTGCCACTAGGCGGGTCTCTGGGTACCACTGAAAAGCTGGATAAAACCACACCGTTTCCCTCCCTCCGTTCCTTCCTCCCTCTCATCACCAGACTCTACGAACAATATCAACTTCCACTCTCCTTCCACACTTCCCTCAACCTTCCATCCCCAAACACCGCCACTTAACCTCTCTCTCTCTCTCTCTCTCTCTCTCTCTCTCTCTCTCTCTCTCTCTCTCTCTCTCTCTCGCAGCACCTCTTCAACTCCCCTCCTCCCCAATTCTATTTCCACTCCTCCCGAAGGATACAGCAGCTCCCTACCTTGGCGGAAATTGGCTCAAGGGTCTCCCATCGCAACCAATACCTCTGAGGGAGGGTGTATGGGGGCACACTCTCCCACAGGAGGAAGGTGTAGGAGGGGGGATGTCTCCCCCAGGGAGGATGTAAGGGTGGGTGGGGCCACTCTTCTTCGTGGGAAGGGTGGAAAGGGACCCTCTCCCTCATGGGGAGAGTGTAAGGGGGAGACTCCCTCTGGGGAAACTGCCACCTTCCTTTCCTCTCTCCTCAACTACCCACACTGTGCCTCCCCAACCCATCCTGTGCCTCCCCAACCCACCCTTTGCCTCCCCAACCTACCCAGTGCCTCATCAACCCACCCTGTGCCTCCCACAACAACCCACCCTGTGCCTCATCAACCCTTCCTGTGCCTCCCATAACCCACCCTGTGCCTCCCCCTAACCCACCCTGTGAAACAGCGATGTTAACTTACGGTCAAATATCACGCACAGTGGCATAGTACCACCTTGATATAAGCACAGCGGCTGTGGCACGCAATACATTTAAATGGCACAGTAGTCAGGGAGGGAAAATTTGAAAGAGAGAGAGAGAGAGAGAGAGAGAGAGAGAGAGAGAGAGAGAGAGAGAGAGAGAGAGAGAGACCACCCGATGGGGGGGGGGGGGGGGTCTGAAATTGGAATACATGTTGGAAATTAAACATTGGATGCCTGGAATGGTGTGTGTCTGTTGTGTGTGGTTAGCTGGTGTGGGAGGGAGGGAGGGAGGGAGGGGGAGAGAGAGAGAGAGAGAGAGAGAGAGAGAGAGAGAGAGAGAGAGAGAGAGAGAGAGAGAGAGAGAGAGATCGTCTTTCCACCATAGTGACTGTTGGGGGAGGAAAGGAGGGGGGAGGGGGGGAGGGGTGTAGAGTTCAGGCCTCCGTGCATGCCTGCCTACGACTGTGTTTCAGCCACACGAACACCCCCTTAATCACCATCTTAAAGACCGCATCACCTTTATATATATATATATATATATATATATATATATATATATATATATATATATATATATTTTTTTTTTTTTTTTTTCAAACTATTCGCCATTTCCCGCGTTAGCGAGGTAGCGTTAAGAACAGAGAACTGGGCCATTGAGGGAATATCCTCACCTGGCCCCCTTCTCTGTTCCTTCTTTTGGAAAATTAAAAAAAAAAAATGAGAGGGGAGGATTTCCAGCCCCCCGCTCCCTTCCCTTTTAGTCGCCTTCTACGACACGCAGGGAATACGTGGGAAGTATTCTTATATAAAAAAAGAAAATCCTAACCACTTAACGAGCGTCGGAGCCCTTTCGACCAGACCTATCCTTCCCAACTATCGGTCGAACCGCCGGCGAACTAACCTTACCATCAACCCAAACCTGACCTTAAACGAGCGAACCACCCTAGAGCGTCGGATGGTAGAGTGAGAGGCAGCGGCCCCAGCCAGCCAGGCCGTACGTACTGGTATAAACCAATCACACAGTTCACGACGGGGATTAGGCGCTACACAGATGATCAATTACCGCGGCGAGGAGTCTGCCCTCGTTTAACTCACTCCTGAAAGGAAAGGGGAGGAGGAGAGGGGAGGGGAGGGGAGAGGAGGGTGAAGGTGTGGGAGTGGGATGGTGTGAGGAAGGGGGAGTGGGATGAAGGAAGAGGATGGTGAGGGAGGGGGTGTGGGTGTCGAGGGAGAAAGGGGACGAGGTGAAGGGTGGAGTGGTAGTTAAGTGGGTTTAGGACTGAAGGTGATGGGAGGTGGGTTCACTCCGCGTGTTGGGTGGTGAAGCCGAACCTTCAAATCCTTGAGAAAGATGGTGTATATACGACCCTTGAGCAAGACGATATACGACCCTTGAGCACGTCGGTATACGACCCTTGAACACGTCGGTATACGACCCTTGAGCACGACGATATACGACCCTTGAGCACGTCGGTATACGACCCTTGAGCAAGACGATATACGACCCTTGAGCACGTCGGTATACGACCCTTGAGGACGACGGTACGACCTTTGGTTAGGACGACGGCCTTGGCCTTACACTTTACCTAAGCTTAGGGGGTCAGGTCAACCTCTCCGTCAGGGGTGAGTCTCGGAGAATAAAACTAAAACAAAAAAAAAAAGGAAAAAAAGAATTTATTTTCTGTAAATGAAAGGATAATATTACATATCAGTTGTAGCTGCAGCGCTGTGTGCCTTATGTTTCAAAAACGATACCACTACAAATTAGAATATACAATAACTTATAGTAACTACAAACATACAAAAAAAAATATACAATAACGACTCATTCGGGACAGGTCAACTGGGAACCACCACAAGAGGCCAATCATCAATTATGTAATCAACGTCATTTAACACTACATAATCTGGATTAGGCCAGCGATGAACTGCTACAGGAAGGTACAGTAAGTTGAAACGCTGGTAGTGAGGACCGCAGAGTGAGGCTGGCCACGCTCCTGGAGGGTGAGGGTGAGGAGGAGGAGGGTCTGTGCTGGACGCGTGTGTGTAACACTCGGAGACACGTTATAATACAACGACATTAAAAAGATAATTGTGATTGAAAACGTCAGTCATTAGCCAAGGAAGCAAAGATGAGGAACAGCACACGGAGGGGTGGAGAAAGAAAAAAAAGTGGGGGGGAATAAATGGAAGAAACAGATCAGAAGACATTTGGGACGTGCGGACAAACGTAACAAGAAAGGAATTTAAGAACTTCACAGAGAGGTGAGGAGGAGGAGATGGAGGGAGGTAAGGGAGTCGACGAACGGAGGAGGAGGAGGAGGAGGTAGCTGTTGAAGCAGTCGACCCCGTCGATGTCAACCCGGCCGAGAGTAATGCAAAATTAATTAAAACTTCTGCAGATTCCCAGGCAAAGTAATGATTGTCGAATTTTTTTTTTCTTTCGCACGTTACCTTTGTGTGGTGGGTAGGGTGGGGTAGGGTGGGGGGTGGACAGAGGGGTGGGGTGGGGTGGAACAGCCACGCCTCCCCCCCCCCCTCCCGCCCACCTCTACCACAACACCGCCACTTTGACTTTCAAATCGCGCTGCCCCTTGCTTAAAGCGCATTCATTAAACGCTCGCTTGAATTACAGTAATTGGTCCGCTGGTGTAATATGGATTATTCATGAAAATGTCCTCTGACAAGCGAAGAATGATAAGCGTCCGCGAACGGAACTTAACGGTTCACAGGGTAGCCCCCCCCTACCCTCCCTAGCAGGAGAGGGGGAGGAGGAGTTAGTTCTCATACCCCCCCCAACCCCCACCCCCCCACCCCAACCCCTTTCGGGAGGATGGTTGGAGATGGCCCTTCAGTTACTAACTAGTCTTTACTAAAACCCACTTATTCACGTCCCCATTTCCCACCTGAATGGCATATTATTTTGTATCCCCCACCGCCGGATCTGATCGTCCTTAGCTGATGGTATGGGGTCAAAACCTCGCGCTTATTGGCGGTACGATCGTCAAATAAAATGAAATACAGGACGAAATATTTTTTTCCATTTGAGGCCAGCCACGTACCGGCCTCGCGTCCCTCCAGTTACCAGAGGTCGTCGTCATGTGGTCAATATTATTCCACCATGTAATTCATGATCCGAGTCGACTTAACGTAGATACAACGGTGGGTTGTGACCCCGCCCTTACCTCTCATGATATCGGAAGGGGAAGTCATCATACTGTATGGGTGAGGACACCGGCGGAAATTATAATAATTACGGTCATCAGCAGTGGAGAGAAGGAAAGGGGGGGGGGGGGAGGATATTGGTCAGTGGTGAGTAATTATAAGTGATGGGTAGTGAGGTAATATTCTTATAAGTGACGGTGTACTTATTACCTTTGTCAAGTGTGGTGGCGACATCAATATATCCACAAAGCACACACACACACACACACACACACACACACACACATATACATATATATATATATATATATATATATATATATATATATATATATATATAAGGGAGCATCAGAAAATAATAAAAAGAAATATACGGTTATCCAATACATATCATCGACCTTTTCCTCTACAGTTACTGAAGCCTTTGAGAACCACATTTAAAATGTATGATGTAAATGTTTGGTGATCAATGACTTACAGAGGTGCCAGGGTAATGCTGAATCGACAGTGGCACTGTGATGTGAAACTGTGTTGACGTACGGTTGAAAGCATGTGACACCCGACCTGCAACTCTTGTGGGATACAAAGTGATGATCAATATCAGGAGCGGGTCATACAGCTTGTAAATGCAGCGAAATATATTTTGAAATCACGGCATTACGATCCCTTGAGCACGACGGTACGACCCCTTGAACAAGACGGTACGCCACCTTAGGCAGGAGGGTACGACCCTTTTGACCATGATAGTCTGACATATTTTTTTTTCCCCGAAGTAAAAAATAAAAATAATAAAAGGCGGCCAAAGCAAAATCAAAAATTAAATGACATTTCTCGGGAGGCAACATTCCTTTACGTCTTGTGGGCAAACGTAGCCCGGCCATAAATCTTATTTCCCCCCTCCGACATTCTCACAGAGCGAGACATTTCCGTTCAATCTGAAGACTGGGGCGAACGCTGCCATTTTCTGAAGGGCCTCAAATCGTCGGGAGTGATTGTGATGTTGATCCTGGTGACCACACCGTGTCGTGCAGCCATTATTAGCTGGGTAAGACTCGAGGATGAATTGTATGGTGACGCTAGCCTCGGGTGGGGGGTCACCATTACGATTCCTTACTGGTCACCACTAACATACCTGCAGGTCACCAGAGGTGACCTCATCGCGGCGGACGACTGACCACCGCCACAAGTCACCACACGACCTAACGCGTCACCATCACACGGAGGACACCTACGCGTCACCCTCACACAGTCGACAACCACGCGTCATCCTCACACAGTCGACACCCACGCGTCACCATCACACAGTCGACACCCATGCGTCACCCTCACACAGTCGACACCCACGCGTTACCCTCACACAGTCGACACCCACGCGTTACCCTCACACAGTCGACACCCACGCGTCACCATCACACAGTCGACACTCACGCGTCACCATCACACCAACTCGTCAGGTCGGCACCAAGTCCAACGTACGACTATGAAAGTCACCCCAGGAGCGTCGTGTGGGACGTCAACTCCATCCTGGGGTGTCCCCCTTCACCCCCCCCCCGAAACCCGACCCCTTGAACACGACCATCATACCCGAAGGGCCGTTCAGTCGTGCTCAAGGGGTCGTGCTGAGGGTCCCGACCCCTTGAATTCGAGAAGGTTAAAGGAACACGGAGCAAATTTGTTCGCTGGTTATGAGCGAGGACCTCTCGCACGAACGCCAGGGGCACCAAGAGAGAGCCATGGGGCACAACGTGAACCATGGGGAAGCGGGCAGTACCCCGCTAGACGCCCAGGCTTGGACCTACAACCACCTGGAGTAATGCAAAACGGTGAGTAACGGCACATAACACAAATTGTCTTTACTGTCACGAAGTAAGGCTTACACCCACCCCCCTCCATACTTAAACTCACTCACTATAAGTACAATTAAATAATCACAATATGAATACAAATATATACAAGAACACACACACACACACACACACACACACACATACACACAGACGCTTCCCCAGACAAATAAACAAAGCGACATACATACATACATACAAACAAACCCACACACACACACGGACCGAGAAACAATGACAGACAGACGGACGGACATCAACAAAGACACGAATGGTCACATCCGCGCGCCGCCAGTAATAGCTTTGACATGGCTTAATTGGATTCTGGACGGTGGTTTCTGTGTAATTAAGCAAGCGATCAACAATGACATAAGACCGAGGGATCCTGCGAGGTCTTTGTTTCCCTCTTACCTTAAGACGCGCCCACCCGCGGGACACCAGCAGGGGGGGCTGGGGGTGAGGGGCGGGCGAGGAGGAGGCTAATGGGGACGGAGTGTGGCGAATAAGGAAGAGACGAGTGGGCTAATGGGGCTATAAGGTTCGGGTATGAGTGGGGGTGTATATATAGAACAGGCATGAGGAGAGTGGGATAAAACTAATGGGGGTTTGAGGGTGTGAGTGACATAATGAGGATGGAATGAGTAGGGATGACGGGGATGTAAGGGATGGGGTCGCAGAGGATGGGGGAGAGAGAGACACAGCGCAGGCTTAAGACTCACGATAATGGGGAGGGGGGTGAGGAAGAAGTTAGCTGGGTGGAGGTAAGAGAGGGGGTTGTGGGGGGGGGGCAGGGGTTGATGGGGAGAGTTATGGGGGGTTGGTAGAGGCACCTTCCACTTCCGGACATCCTCACGATCCATCAACATCCATTCGTCGTGTAATCTATCCACATCATCCCAAAGTTCACCCTATCCACAGGCTCTCGCATCAATTCGCCTCGACTTAATATTTTCATATCCACCAACTTCAACCCATCTAGCCACATACCTATCCTTATCCACACACCCTCTCCAGCAACACATACAACACTGCTCACCTTACACAATCCACCCTGAGTTCACACACACACACACACACACACATACGTACGTGTACAACTCCCTCCCTGTAGGGTACAAATAGTTAATTACACACACACACAATTTGAAACTGACAGAAAAGACATTAAGTATATCAAAAAATACCTTGACCCATATCAGACATGTTCGGAAGAGTTCTGCAGCTACACTTGATGGACCGATTGACTTATTGTTTCGTTATGTGACTGGTCAAGGGCGTTGAGTCAAGTGGACACAGGAGGTCAAAATGGCGCGCACATATTTAACAAAGTAGATCGTGAATTTGTGCTATAGAAAGATCGGATTTCTCTGACGAGCGTGTAAAACGCTGGAAAAGATAATCAGGAAGTAAACGGTTACCTACAAGCAAGGGAGAAACTACCTGGCATGATGGACATCTAAGGTAGACCCCCCTTCAATGTACAGAAAACCACCTTAGTGAAAGAAAACATGGATCGCATGTCAGGCGAGACTTCTCGAAATGGGTAGGAGTCACCCGTGGCGTGACGCAGGGTCCTGGGACCGCTGTTATTCCTGATATGTGAATAACGTGTCTAAAGTACCGAACTCATACCTGTAAAGTGTTTGTGAGAGATGCTAAGGTCATGAAAGAAAGTATAGAATAATGGAGACTGCATCAACTTACAAGGGGACATAGACACACTCATGTCGAAACTTAAGTCTGGTACACGGCTGATAAATTTCGACCCAAGTAAATGCCAGGTAATGAAGATGGGACACAGTACTGAAAGGCCTCGATACGAACAACATCCTGCAGAAAACTGGCTGCAGGAATCTGTGTGTGTGTGTGTGTGTGTGTGAGTGTGTGAAGGACTTGGGATTGTTCACATCACACAATTATGCCGAAGCGAAAATATGCTTCTCAAGTTTGGCCAGGACGCAGCAAGAAGCATTATGAAATGGTAGAGAAGGTACAGAGGAGGACAATGACGACGGTACCAGAAACTCAGTAAAGGAAAGATGCAAAGAGGTCCATGCTAATGGTACGAAAAGCTGAAAACAGGAGGGAAAATACAAGAGATGGGGGGCTCTTACGAGATGATCATAAAAAAACTGAACAAACACATTAACATCCATCCACCTCCACCCATCTACCACTTTCGCATCAGACACCAGACCCAACACACTATACCCACCTCATCCACTCTCAGCCGCTCCACCTCCCTCCCGGGTCCCCAGCTCCACAGTGACCACCTACACGGCTAATATGAGCAGGGAACCACTGAGAACAATCACTCCTGCTGACAAATGGAACAGTAAAGGCCATCTGCTGCATACGGCTCCCTGCTCGTCCCCAGCCGACCTAGCACCCAGCTCAAATTATCTCGGCTGTGCCGAGGTGGCTTTATGAAGTGGCTTGCCGCGCCTGACGCCATCCATAGTCATAGTGGCCCACTGGCTTTACCAAGTGGCTTGATGCCATTAGTCACTAGTGGCCCACTGGCTTTACCAAGTGGCTTGATGCCATTAGTCATTAGTGGTCCACTGGCTTTACCAAGTGGCTTGATGCCATTAGTCATGAGTGGTCCACTGGCTTTAGGGATGTGGCTTTCTTCTCCATCGGTTTATTGGCTTAACGAGGTGGTTTACTGATGGTTTGCTGGCTTATGAGAAGTGTTGCTGTTTTTTTTTTTTTTTTTTTTTTTTGCACCAGTTGGATGGTTTACCGGCTTGAGCAGGTGGCTTACATGAAGAAAAAAAAATGCCTTGGTTAACTGGCTTCTGAAGAGGTGGCTCCGTGCCATACCAGGGACTCGTGATGGCTCCCTGCCTGACATGATGATGGGGTGGTACAGTTAGCAGTGGCAGCTCCCTGGCCCTATAGTCTCCTGGACTTTACGTTAATGATAATTACGAACAGAAAGCCCACTTCTCCCAGCGACGGCAATGACGTTATCCTCCGTGTAGTGCAAACTACCCTTACTGGTAGTTGGAGGTACACGTCATCAAGAGGTGCTGCTTCACACAGTTTGTGTGTGGGTACTAGCCATACGAGGAATGACCCTTAACACCACAACTCCACCTTGCCTTAAAAACAGCGAAGTTGTGGAGTCTTCATCCCTCTTTCCTCCTTACTATCATAACCCTTCCGCCTTTCACATACACCCGAGGAAACATGACCGATGTATGCTTTTATCCAAGTCATGTCCACAAACTAGGTATACCCATCCCCAGGTGTACCGTATACCAGGTATACTCTACGAGGTACACTTTCCTGCCAGGTACAACACCCCACCCTTGCAACCCCCCCAGTGTTTCATCAGTTTTATCCAGCAACACAATTTAATTACAAGGTATTCATTAACGAACTCGATCCCCCCCCCACCTCCCCCATCCCTCCACACACATCCTCTGCCCCCTCCCTCCATCCTACACACTTCGTTTTCTTCCTTCGTTCATCCGCTACATCCTCTTCTAGTCCTTTCCTTCCATCACATCATCATTCCATCGCCCTCCATCCTTCTCAGCCTCCCTCATCATACTTAAATCCATCTCAGTCCTTTCTGCCTCTCACTAAAAAAAAAAATCCCCTTCCCTCTCTCTATTACTAAACCTCTTCCATATCTGGGTACCCCTTCCATCGCAACACCCCTTCCCTTCCCTACCTCTTCCATCCTAATATCCCACCCTGTGTCACCCTCTTCCATCCCAACATGGCCAATCTTCCTTCATCCTTGTTTTAAATCCTTCTCTTTGACCCATTCCTCCATTTCAAGACCCCCCCCCTTCCTCCTTCCTCTACCCCTCCCTCAACTCCCTCCACCACAAAACAATAAGCGTGGACAACACACACACACACACACACACACACACACACACACACACACACACACACACACACACACACACACACACACACACACTCATTACTCTTCGTCAACCGCTGTTGCTCGCCGTAATATCTAGTCTCACCAACCAGGGTATGAAATAAAGGAAAAATAAGGAAGGAGGAGGAGGAGGAGGAGGAGGAAAGGCCCACTCAGTGAGGGGGAAGGTGGGGGGGGATACAGAAGCGTTGATTAGGTTTGGTAATTAATGGCTCCAGTATATCGCTCGACAGCCTTGGTTATTACACACTTATATACTTAAATACTTACACACTTACCAGGGTGTTCGTTCAACCAGACTCTCGGTTAAATATACTTACACAGTAGCACTTGATCAAGTTAACACGGGATCATACGGTGGTAAAGCAACCCCCCCCCCAAAAAAAAAAAAAAAAAAAAACAGACTAACGTGTGAAGCTTAATTCTGACTAAATGGGGTCGGAGTTCATCTACGGGAGGGGGTATGGAGGAGGTCAAAGGTCACACACACACACACGAGGGCGTTCAAGTTCAATCTCACTTGTAAGGGGGAGGGGGGGAAGGGGAAGGTTGGTTGGTATGGACGCCAGAGTTTAAACGTGACTTGTAGGCGTTTAAGTTCAACGAGACTTGGAGGCGCTGAAGTTCATCCAGGCTTGGGAGGAGGAGGGATGAGGAGGAGGAGGAGGAGGAGGGAGGGTGTGAAAGCTTATCTGGGCCAAAGAAGCTTGAACTTTACGCATATTCTGGAGTTAAATCCCTGAGTAAGGACGGTGTCATCCTTGGTATATGCTGACCTCTGACCTGACCTTATTTCACGTACAGACAGACGCGCGTCTGAGGACATCACGCACAGTACACATCATGTGTGGCGACTGGACACAAAATTCCTGTATAAACTTACGACAAAATTGATTGAAGACTTCACAAAACTGGGACGGGTTCAAGGGTGAAAATACAAGAGGGATTTGTCGATGTTTAACGAAGAGTTTTGGTCAACGATGGGAGGGCAGGGAGTTGAACAAGGACCTTGTCAGTGCTTAACGAAGAGTTGCGATCAACGACAGGATGGCGGGGGGGGGGGGGGGGGTTAAGCAGGGACTAGTAAACGCTTAACGAAGAGCCACGATCAACGGGAGGAGGGCAGGGAGGGCACACACAAGTGTAAACGAATACTTAACAAAGAGTAAAGATCAACGAGACGAGGTCAGGGAGTACACACAAGGGCCAATGAATGCTTAACGAAGGGCTAATATGAACGAGATTCGGGCGGGGAGTTGAACAAGGACAAGGGCTGTTAATGTAATAATGAAGGTTAACGTGGGTTCATCCCCCCCCCCCCCCCCCTCCCCCAATGTAGTCGCCAGCCTATTATTGTAATTAGAAATTCTCTCTGATCTTACGCTAGTGAGCCGAGAAGGTGGTTATACCAGCTCACCCCAGGGAGACGTGTGTGTGTGTGTATGTGTGTGTGTGTGTGTGTGTGTGTGTGTGTGTGTGTGTGTGTGTGTGTGTGTGTGTTTCGAAAGAGGTGCGTGTATGTGTGTGTCTGTGTACGTACATATGAGTATATAGAAAATTGAATTCCTTACGTTTTTCTTCATCCTGTAAGCTTTTATATATATATATATATATATATATATATATATATATATATATATATATATATATATATATATGAACGAACCTCAATTAAGGCACATAATATAACCATTAATGTTGCTGCATGAAACAAGACTTGATACTCAGGCAAGAGATGAATTTGTTACGATATGAATGGTTGAGGTCAGGCGAGGGCCCGCTGACCTCACGTGATGAGGAAGGTCATGAGCCTCATGGTTACACGAGTGCCAACCAACAAACCAACCAACCAACCGGGAGGCCAACCAACCGAGAGGCCAGCCAACCAACCAACCAACCGAGAGGCCAGATATCATGCCTTTCCTCATTTGGACGCAGTGTGTGTGTGTGTGTGTGTGTGTGTGTGTGTGTGTAGGGCATCGTAGGGTGGGGGGGAGGGTTCTGCCCCCGGCCGACAATGGGCGGCGAGCCCCGTGACCCACTCAGATCGCCGCTCGACGGACGAGGCCATGTTTTGATTGGCTACTCACGTCCAGGAGGCCTTTGTCCCGGGACCTGCACGATGACAATGGTACTGCCGGCCGGCCTCATGCATGATAACAGCCAATTATTATTGGATCACTTCCATACAAATCACATTATCGCTCTCTCTCTCTCTCTCTCTCTCTCTCTCTCTCTCTCTCTCTCTCTCTCGGATCTACATTCATATTTTTGTATCACTGTACCGCGTGAAAAGGTTCAGGTAATTCATTATATATATATATATATATATATATATATATATATATATATATATATATATATATATATATATAAACAGACTCCGGCTGCAGAAGGATATGTCGCGAGTGAAAAGTAACCTTTGGTGAGGCTGCATCACTGGGAAGAACAGTCTTATCAAAGAGCTTTTTCACCCGAAAGGACTCCACATCTCTCTGCTACAGGAAGTAGCGCGGCCCCGGAAGGCAGAAGCATCCGTGAGAGACGCCCTGGGATAAATTCGAAATGAACAGGATAACGCAGACGAGAAAGTGTGACCCGCACACGTCTGGGGAGTGTGGTTTCAGATATGTGTATGACTGACTGGTGGAGTGGTTTTCAATGGAGAGTAGGGAGGGTGGCTGTTCAGTGCTTGTTGGGTCATTCCACTGTATTTGCTTTGTAGTGCTGTGTTTGTTGGGGACTCTGTGTGTATAGGAAGCTGGGAAAAGAAACAAGTACAGGAGAAGGAGAATAAACGCAAAACATCTGAAGCAAGAGGAGATAAAGAAAATGGGAGGAGGAGGAGGGGGAAACAAGAAGTGGCAGGAAGGAGGGTAAGTGACACAGCCAACCATAAACGAGGGTCGGAAATCATCAGTAATCTAAACCGGTCTCGCCTCTAATGCTCACATGTACTGACAGTCTATTCCCCACCTCCTCCCCCTCTTGCGCCCAGTCCACGTCATCCTCCCTCTCCCGAACCCAATTCCAAAACGCCCCCTACCCCTTTCTAAACCACACTATACTCCCTGCCCCAATTCAAACCTCCCCTTTCCCCACCCCACCCCAACCCAACATTTCACCCAACCCCCTCCCCAACTCCTCCATCTCCCCACGAGTACCTCCTCCCCAACACCAACCACCACCACCACCACAGTCCGGACGTAGCCAGTCTCTCTCTCTCTCTCTCTCTCTCTCTCTCTCTCTCTCTCTCTCTCTCTCTCTCTCTCTCTCTCTCTCTCTCTTCCACTGTCGGGTTACCCGCCTGCCTATCTATCCTGCAGTGCATTTGTCCGTCGCGCGGCGAATTAGCGCGCGTGTCTGGGCGAGGAACCGTCCATCAAACGCGTTATCTATCTTAACTTTTTCTCCCCCTCCCGCCACCGCCACGCCACTTCCTTACACCTCACCTGTCCAGCTGTACACGTCTGGATTCTCACTCTCTTTTTTTTCCTCTTTTTTTTTTTTTAAACCTAGACACGTCCAGCCTGTTTAAGCCTCGACCATTACCATGATCACTGTCTTCATATTCCGGTGTCGTGACGGTAAAAAAAAAAAAAAATGTTTCCCCACCGAGTCAAACGGAATGACGTATCGTTATCATGACAAGTGGTTATGTAGCCGGCCATTATACACACACACACACACACATATATATATCGCTGGTATCTGCCAAAGCGAGGAGACAGACGCTGTGCAGAATTTCAAACGTACCCAACTCCCTTCTGTTTAGGTAAACGCATCCCCGACGCCATCACGACACACAATCAGATCCCGTTCTGAAGGTGATCCCAACACCAGGAGGATAAGGAATCCATCATGATATCATCGTCTGGACTCGACCAAATAGACGCTCGACCATACAAGTCGACCACATGGACGCTCGACCATACAAGTCGACCACATAGACGCTCGACCATACAAGTCGACCAAATGGACGCTCGACCATACAAGTCGACCAAATAGACGCTCGACCATACAAGTCGAGCAAATGGACGCTCGACCATATATAAGTCGACCAAATGGACGCTCGACCATACAAGTCGACCAAATGGACGCTCGACCATATATAAGTCGACCAAATGGACGCTCGACCATACAAGTCGACCAAATGGACGCTCGACCACACAGAGTCAAGTGAGATGTGATGGCGGCTAAAAATGACAGGTGTACAGGTCGAGTACCGACAATTTTTTTTCTTTTAAAGTGTTGGTGAATTTCCACGTACGATGGTCCAGTTAGGGACGATATATGGAAGGGGCTGAACTCTGGATGACGAACGGCTGGCGATATACAGGGGATTAAACCCCCCCTCCCCCCCTGTATATCGCGATATGAATCCGGCGACAGAGGCGAGAAAACCATAGCGAACGACTGTGAGTTTAACCCTTGCGATTTCCACGTGTCGATACCAGTAATACTGGCGGGGGGGGGGGGGGGGGGGGGGGTTCAAAGGTGTGACCCAGAACAGAGGTCAAAGGTCAAGCCCTTAACATCATGTGCTAGCGAGATCTATGGGTCAGAGATGAGGGAGAAATACATGCACACTGACCACGGGAAATGAAGGAGACAAACGAGAGGTAAAACCATTATCATCAAACATTACCAGTCATCAAAAACCTGTCATCATGCCAGTATGATAAGAGGCATTAATCATGCCAGTATAATCAGAGGCATTAATCATGCCAGTATAATCAGAGGCATTAATCATGCCAGTAAAATAAGAGGCATTAATCATGCCAGTATAATCAGAGGCATTAATCATACCAGTATAATCAGAGGCATTAATCATGCCAGTATGATAAGAGGCATTAATCATGCCAGTATAATCAGAGGCATTAATCATACCAGTATAATAAGAGGAATCAATCATGCTGGTTATCTTTATGTCAATATCCTTCTCTTGTTATGCTGGAGACACCATCAACACGTCGAAGTTTTCACACTTTACTACTACTACTACTACTACTACTACTACTACTACTACTACTACTACTACTACTAGTACTACTACTACTCCAACTACTACTAGTACTACTACTCCTACTACTAGTACTACTACCCCTACTACTACTACTACAGTCTTTAAACTATGGCCAAACAAAAATGAATATAAGAATGCAATGTATATATATACAAACAGGAGTTTTATATATATGTCTCATATATAACCATGGCCAAGGTGGGCGTATATCATCCATCACGTCCTACAGGAGTTGTGGAGGATATCTGCCGCGTCTCTCCTACCAAGGACCCTCCTGAAGGCCGGCGGGGGCGTTCCTGCAGGGGGCTGCCCCCCCCTCCTCCTCCATTCCATCCCCCTACAGAGCCGCGTGGAATACTGGAGGGAGGGAACTCTCGGGTCCTCCCCCTCCTCCCCCCCACCCCATCAAGGCCCCTCTGGGATACTGGAGGAGTCCTGGAGGCCACTCCTGCCATGGCAGACTGGAGGGTCCTCGTAAGGTCCCCAGGTGTCCCTGGGATTTGGGGGGGGGGGGGGAGAGGGTCGTCCGGTCCTCCTTCTCTCGGGTAGTGAAGCGTCCCCGGGGTCCCTCCCTCCCTCCCTCATTCCAAGGGATTAGGAAAAAAGATAAGGTCAACACCATGCCAGGCGCAGGAGGGCGGGGAGGATTAGGGACAGGGGGGAGGAGGAGGAGGAGGAGGAGGACTGTCGACCGTGGCAGACGACAAGAAGGGTCACGGACGGGGTCGAAGCTAGGACAGGGAGGGTCACGGACGGGATGATACTAGGACAAGGGATGGGGGGAAGATCAAGGACGTAGTCTGACGAAGACGTACACGATCAAGGACACAAGGCGGAACGAAACGGGTCGAGGACAGAGAGAACAGAACGTGGGGCAGAGCAGTGTTAGGTCAGGGAGGGTAGAGGACGGCCCTGGACGAGGACAGGGAGGGTTGTGGACGAGGACAGGGAGATTTCTGGAAGAGGACCGGTGGGGGAGCGGGGAAGGGGGGGGGGGAGGGGGAGGGGGTGTCCTGGACGAGGACAAGGAAGGTTCTGGACAAAGAAGAAGAAATCAGACAATGAAGGTGGAGGACATGAGGGGCCAAGGACGGGGGAAGAGCCCGGGAGAGAGAGAGAGAGAGAGAGAGAGAGAGAGAGAGAGAGAGAGAGAGAGAGAGAGAGAGAGAGAGAGAGAGGATGGGGAGGGGAGAGGGGCGAGAACTAGGGGGGGGGGGAGGGGGAGAGAGAGCCAGCCGGGGTAAACAAAAGGCCAGAGGACAATAATAGGCCCGGAGGGAGCAGCAGCAGCGAGGCACTACTGCTATTTGCTCTTCCCTCCTTTCCCTCCCCTCCTCTCCCTCACACACACACCCACCTCTCCTCTCCACCCCTACGTCTCTCCTCCCCCACCCACGTCACCCACCACGCCATCTCAGCGTTACCAACTGCACCACACCACCATCTGAGGACGCAACAACCCAACCCACCACCTCCTCCTCCTCACCCTACAATGCCGCTAGGGCTGTCCCTTGTGTGTATCCCCCCTCTCCCCCCAAGATCAAGACATCGCGGGTACTTCCACTTTGCAACGCAAGAGCAACACACACACACACACACACACACACACACACACACACATATATAGATGACCCAGCAACACAAAACGAGAGACACGGGAGCGGTCGCAAGGGAGACGACGCCTGACAACACTGTCAACACCAGACAAACTCTCACACACTCTCTCCCTCTCGCGCGCTCTCTCTGTCTCTCTCTCTCTCCCTTATTAGCCCCTCCACTGTCACTGCCCAAACTAATTGTGCTAAAGATATTGGGCCAAGTATTACCCCGGGGGCAATCCCTTTGGGCCGCGCACGCTCCCTCTACCTTCATCTACTTGCAGCCTGGCCTTGGCCCGTGGCCATCTACCACGAGATAGTAAAACTGTAGATAAATTGTATAGAAAAGAAAAACAAAAACATGGCCAGCAGTTACACTGTTATTTCCTGTGGGGTTGGAGGGTGGGGGTGTCAGTCGTAATCAGCGCGCGCATCTTCCCAGTGAGAGAGAGAGAGAGAGAGAGAGAGAGAGAGAGAGAGAGAGAGAGAGAGAGAGAGAGAGAGAGAGAGAGAGAGAGAGAGAGAAGCAGTGGCAAACAGGGCCGCGTCAAAACATAAACAAAACGAACGAGGAACAGCGAGGCGGAACTTGGAATGAACCAACCACGTACGTGAGACGTGGGGGGGGGGGGGATAACATAAAGAAAACGGGAAAGGATAGATGCGGGTGTAGGAGGAGGAGGAGGAAGAATAATATGGAGCGCAGACCGCCATCTGATAACCAGAGAGAGAGAGAGAGAGAGAGAGAGAGAGAGAGAGAGAGAGAGAGAGAGAGAGAGAGAGAGAGAGAGAGAGAACCGCCGCCTTATCTGATAGCCGAGAGGATGGTTAGGGAGGAACTGTAGGAGCAGCCGCTCGGGAGCGATACACAGGAGAATAAATAAGAAGGAAGATAAGGAAAGGCGGAACAACACGCACGAAGAAAATGGGTACCGGGACATGGACCGAAAACGGAAATAAATAAAGAATAAAAAAAAAATGGATTATGGGAAGAACGGGGGAAGAGGTTGGCAAAGAGTACAGCCAGGTATTAAGAAAAGCGAACGGCAGAATACCATAACGAAGAGAAATACAACCATCCGTGTTATGTTATAACTAACGAGGCGAAATACAACCATCCGGGTTACATAATAGTAAAAAAAAATGATGCGTAGATCAGACGCGGAGACACAGGATCGAAGAGTATTTAGCCCACTGAACATTTTCTTTATCACGAGAAACTAAATCACGTACATTATAATAAAAGAGGCACAAACGGACGCACGAATTAGTGATAACCTTACCAGGAAGGACAACAAACAAACAAAGATAAGGAGATCGCACAGCTACATTAGGGGTAAATAAAATATATATACAAACGTGTGGCAAGGAAGGAAAACGGAATGTGTATGTTATCAGGTGCTGCTGCTGGCGCCACCAGTGGGCCGAGGCGGACGTAACTTATCCCACAGCCCCGCCTTGTGGTTGGTGGCTAACCACACACACACACACACACACACACACACACACACAAACACACACACACAATAAAAAACCGATAAGCATTATCATCCTCAAGTCACTGCTCGATAAGAAACAGGGACACGGTGGCCGACATATTCCTCCACATGGAACGAAATCAAACTGAATAAATAAAAGGAAAAAAAACAAAAAACCGAGAAAAAATAAGCGACTTACGAACTACACGAATCATAAGGAAATAAAAAGAACACGAAAATAAAAGGATAAGATACGATCCAGAACTGAGAGAGGTTTAGGCACAGAACTATTTGAAAAACAACACATCCTCTTCTGCTGTCAAATATGCCCCCCAAAAATGACAGGCGAAAACTTCCTATCGAGGCAAAGCCTTAATACACACACACACACACACATATATAAAAGACCAAAGTGCAGTTTTATACCGTATGGTTGAGGTAGCCATGTACCTACAACCTTGTAGTGAGGGGTGCCACTTTCCAGCTCCCAAGGATAAGGATGAACAGAAGGATCAAAGTGTGGGCCGACTGCTGCCCCGCAGGATTCGAACCCAGGTGAACCCGTGGGTGAATGAATCGTGATCAGCCAAACTAACCACAACACCACGGAAGCCCCTGCGTGTCCGTGTGTGTGTGTGTGTGTGTGTGTGTGTGTGTGTGTGTGTGTGTAAATTATACCCGTATTCCACGTCCTGTTATAATAATGATAATAATATCAGCGACAGGAGAGAGAGAGAGAGAGAGAGAGAGAGAGAGAGAGAGAGAGAGAGAGAGAGAGAGAGAGAGAGAGAGAGAGAGAGAGAGAACTTGTACTTGCGTAAGAGACGTCCGTAGGCTGTGTACACTCCAGGCAACACCTCCCTCCTCCTCCAATACTCACCTGGAACAAACACAACAAATAATAAACACATCAACTCCAGACAAATACAAACCTACGTGTCATACATCTCTAAGACTCTTTAACTGAATCAGTTTGTTACATGCAATCTTTTTCATTAATACAGAAGACAAAAATACTATAATTCTCTTCGATTAATCATCATTATCATAATAATTTTATTTGGAAAGTTTAAACCATGATTCAACCTTATCTCGTTTCTACCATGGACCCCCCCTGTCCTGAATTCCCTATCACACACACACACACACACACACACACACACACACACACACACACACACACACACACACACACAACACCCATTACATGGGCATAACCTCCCATTCACCAACTCCCACCACCACATACACCCATTCCCATTCCCCTCACCAAGTCCCAACTCCCTGCATCAAGTTATTCCCACCTGATTCCCATCTGTCGTGCATAACAACATGCCAATCTTCCTCAAGCACCATAACCAGCCTATCTCCCCATACCCCAAACATAGCTCCCTTCTCCCCAACCATGATCCCCTCTCCTCCCCAAACCCCAACCATGATCCCTCCCTCTCCTGGCCAAACCGTAACCATGATCCCTCTCCTCCCTACACCCTAAATGTCTCCTCCCCATACCTTTATCTCCCCAGACGCCATCACAGGCACACCACACCACAGCCCAGCCACCACACCCCTGCCTCTGGCTGCTATAGGGGGGATGATATGGAGGGCGGGGGGAAGGGGGGAGGAGAGGCTCGTCTCCTTTAAGCTTGACAGAGCCCCGAGCGCCGAGAGAGAGAGAGAGAGAGAGAGAGAGAGAGAGAGAGAGAGAGAGAGAGAGAGAGAGAGAGAGAGAGAGAGAGAGATCTGGCCACTCCACGGCTAGTCAACGCTGAGGTGAGCTTAGAGTCTCACTTAAGTGGTTCCTGAGGCAGTAGGGGAGAGGAGGAGGAGGGGGCGGGGCGGGGCGAAGGTAAGTGGGGGGGGAGGAAAGACGAAGGAGGGGAGGGGGGAGGAGGGTTAAGAAAGAGGGGAGAGAGAGAGAGAGAGAGAGAGAGAGAGAGAGAGAGAGAGAGAGAGAGAGAGAGAGAGAGAGAGAGAGAGAGAGAGAGTAGAGCCATTTTTGTGTTTATCTTTCGAAAGTTTAAAGGGATTGTAACGTTGAGCGTCGTACTTGTGGACCTCTTTTGTGCCATATTCTTTTTTTTTTTTGTCCAAGTGGAGGGGGGGGAGGGGGACACTAGTCCGCTGGGTGAGGGGAGGGGAGTGGAGTGAGGGGCAAGGAGGTGAATGGGAGAAGAGGGTAAAGAGCGACAGTGGGGAGTGAGGAGGGGAGCAGTTACACTGACGAGGTCCGTGCCCTCCGGCCATCTATGGGAGCCTGGGATATAGCGTATGCCATCCATGGGACATGATAATCTGGGATATATTTCATCTTAGTAGATATGATGCTCTGGGATATAACCCAATAGGGATGAAGAGAGTTTTACGTGGGATAACAGAAAACCTGATGGTCTATGGCGAGGTCATCTGCTGGAGGACAGTACATGGGAAGTGACAGGTAACACAAGACCTGATGGTCTATGACGAGGTTATCTGCTGGAGGACAGTACAAGGGAAGTGACAGGTAACAGAAGACCTTGCGGTATACGGAAGCACTATCCTACATGGTAACCCCAAGTCGCTGGAGACGGAATAACGAAACAGGGGGCGACTCCCCACCCACCCAGTCTGTCTTCTCTGGGCCTTGTCTCCTTAACACTCAGTTGATCAAGTGTAAGAGATACTGCTGGGGAAGACAGAAAAAAAATGTAAATCATGTAAATAATTCTCTACGTCTCCTGACAATTTAAGCCAAGGGCCAGTTAAAGTGTGAACGGATCTAAGTCCAAAACATTTTTCTTCTTTAAATGGGATCATTCGAGAGAGAACTCATATCCCCGTCATTGTTTCTCCGTCAAAAAAAAATAATAATAATTATCAAAGGTATACCTATTATCTCGTGACACCCACAGAGCAAATGTTCTTAACATGTTGATGATAAAAAAAAAAGAAAGAAATCAAGTTGATCAACTTCACACTGACTTCCTGTGTCACGTGGGGAATCAAAATCTACATCTTTCCATTTGCATACGAGTGTCACCTCACTATGGCGTCCAGCAGCAACCTGCCTGAGAAGGAGGGACTAATATTCAGCTCTCTTATTCTTCTAACATTTTTGTAAGTCACTTTTAACTGATGTCTCTCAGGCACCTGATAAAGAGGAGCACATGAGACTTTCCAGAGGGTGTACTGAAGAGGGATGTTCAAGTCCCTCCATACCCATCGACCTCTGCAATTACGTTCTGGACACTGGAATGAGGTGATGTTCGACCAGGTCCTCCTGGCCGGCAGTGAGGCTACAGAGGGAGGCGAACTTCTGTAACCTTTCTTATCTTTTTCCGTCCACCACGATCCTCTATACCGTCAGGCAAGACATCGTTAGGGTGTGTACAATTAGACAGACCTGGAATATGTTAATACTCCACGGATTATTTCGCTCATTTCCCGTTGACCGAATCTCCCTCAGGGTAAGTCTTCCCGACACCTTTAAAGGCACCTAAACGAGTGCAATCCTCCATGATCTTCTACTCCACTTTACACTGTGCACTCGCCAATGTGTTAGAACTTTAGAAAACCCCCACAAGACCTCAGCTACAATAACTCTCATCTAACCTGCGAATGGAGGAGGAGTTTCCAGGTTCATTTATTTTCTCTTCCTTCGTCTCAGACGCCGAGCGTCGTCCCTCCCACCTCAACGTGTTCAGCCCTTCGCCCGAGGCATTTATTCCAAGTGGAATGATCTCTTGGTACAGGATGCAATCACAGAGAGCCCGCAGTCCACTGGATTACTACACATCAACCTGCCCTTTGACGGGATTATCTCTCTCTCTCTCTCTCTCCCTCTCTCTCTCTCTCTCCCTCCCTCTCTCTCTCTCTCTCTCTCTCTCTCTCTCTCTCTCTCTCCTGGGGCGAAGGACGACTCCCCCATCCACATAAACCCCAACTCTCGCTGCATAACCTGTTCTTCTCCCCACGTGTAATGCTTATTCATTCTTAATAATCACCCCAGAGGCCCCGGTCTAAGAGGGGCCCCCCGGTGTCACCCATCCCTCCTCCTCCGGACCTTTCTCAATGGGTTCGGGCGTTAGCCGCAAGACATCCGCTTCCAGGAGCTCTTTCCAGAAGCTTAGAAGGCTGCGCTACGCTCAGTAGCAGAGGCAGGATGGACTCATTTCAAACGGGACGTTATCTGACAAGGCTGTACTCTTTGCAAGGCTAATTCACCCTGGGATAGCTTAGTGATAATGTGTTATGTGATAAATATCTGGGGTATATCTCAACCCCCCTGAGAATGAGGTTCTAGGACACAACCACCCCAGAGAGGATGAGGGAAATCTTTTACCCCATAAGGTAAGGTTCGGGGACATCATCATCCCCAGAGAATGAAGACGACCTGATCTTCCATCAGAGAAGGTACAGTTCTGGGACACACACTCACCCCCAGAGAATAAGGAGGGGGTAGTGATCTTCCACCCTTACAAGGTATCATTTCCGGGACACAATCATCCCCAGAGAATGCGGAAGGCTGAGGCAGGTGCGGTTCAGGGGGGGGGGGACAGCAACACTCCCAGAGAGAGAGAGAGAGAGAGAGAGAGAGAGAGAGAGAGAGAGAGAGAGAGAGAGAGAGAGAGAATGAGGACGGGCGATCTTACGATACAGATCTCCCCAGAGATGAGTCTGGCTCCCACCCTTAAAAAAAAAAGAAAAAAGAAGAAAGAGAACAAAGATGAGGTTCTCTGACTCACGAGTGCCTCACAGCCAACGGCAGTGCACATATGTCGCGCCAGGCAAGGGAGGGCCAAGGGAGGGACCGTCTCCAGATGGCAGATTAAATAAGGATCTCAAAACATACTTCACAAAACCTCTCCCCATCCCATGAGCTCTACCTGGCCTGCCTCTCTCTCTCTCTCTCTCTCAGTTTTTCCTGTTATCCTTCCGCTCTCCCTCGCTTCTCCCTATCTCACTCTTTCATCTCTTCCTTCCATCTCTCTCTCTCTCTCTCTCTCTCTCTCTCTCTCTCTCTCTCTCTCTCTCTCTCTCTCTCTCTCGCCGTCATCGTGCAAGCCCGGGCTAGTGAGGAGGAAACATGAGAGTGGCATTGTTATGTTAATACTTCGTCTGGGGTTCCTGTGTGTAACATCCTCTCTTACCTCTCCTGGTATCACCAGTACATTGCTCTACTGCTATACCGCACGCTATACTGCTATGACATGACACGGTATACCGTACGTTATACTTCTCTACGTCACAGAGTATATCGCAGGGATGTTATATACCTCTGTGGCAAAGTATACCATCACAAGCTATGTACAAGCTGCTATACCGTGGCAAACAACCAAACCAATCGTTATATATATTGCTATACCAAACGGCACACACCACACTAAGCATACGACATGCTATACAGTGCTATACAGCCACATCCAACGCTATACCAGTCCACCACACACGCCATACCACTAGATCAGGAACTGTATCACACTACATATATCACCCAGCGGCATACAGCTGTATCGTAAGTCATGTATTTCCGAACGTATCCACTACAGTAAACGACCCTGCTGCTAACTACTACCCATCCCCCCCCCCCATCCCTCACACCACAATCACCATCTCCTCCCGCACAATACGACACGTCACGACCACCAACGCCCCCCCGTAACACAACCTTATCACAACTTCACAACTGTTTTTACGAACTTTTTCTTGTGCTGTTTTTTTTCTTTCATCTCTCTCTTTTCACATGAGAGACACTTCTCTAATGTGTTGGATGGACACCCCTAACTTCTATCTCCCCCCCCCCCCACCCCACATCCCCCACAACTGGAACATAAGGATATAATTGTTAGAACAAACACCAAAGACATGGCTTTTAAAGCTCCCGTTAATGGTGTGTGTGTGTGTGTGTGTGTGTGTGTGTGTGTGTGTGTGTGTGTGGTGTACGGAAGGAGGTGGGGAAGTGGGGATGGAGGGGGGGGGGGGGGGAGTGTTAACAGCTTCGAACTACGTAATTCACGAGGATGACCAACTCATCCACAGATCTCTTAAGGCAATTTGGGGAAAAAAATGGATATGAATGACCTATCGTTAATTATGTGTCATTAATTTAGTACTATCAGAGAAACTGTCGCATCTCTTCCAGTCCATATGTCCTTATATATATATATATATATATATATATATATATATATATATATATATATATACACCCGTGTTCACGTTTGCCTCCAATCACTCTCCACCCCTCCCCATCCCAAAGCAATACATCCTCCCCCCCCAAAAAAAAAAGGGAGGGGAAGAGGGAGGGAGGAGGGAGGGGGAGGGAACTGATGCAAACCAAGCAACAACCACACAATCATAAAAATCCCTACAAATGACAAACGGGGGGAGGGTGATGGTGGGGGTGGGGGAGATGGAACGAAGACGAGGGATGAATAAAGAAGGCATCTCCCCCACCGCCGCCTCCCCACTTCCCCAACCCTCACTCTCCCCCTCCTCCTCCTGCACTCCTGGGTTGCTGCCATGAATATGTAGATATGTACAATAACCGCAACATAGTATATGCTATGCGGCCCCAGTCCAGCTCCCCGACAACACCATTCCCCATAAACACCACCCCATACTACCCCCCCATAACCACTGTGGAGGGGCGCTACTCCCTCTTGCCCCGCCCACCCAATCCCCCTTACACCCACACAGGTCTTGTCGAGGGTCGATCCTTCGCCCGCCTCCCCCAACACAACCATTGTGGAGGGGGCGATCCTTCACCCCCCCCACACAACCATTGTAGAGGGTCGATCCTTCACCCCCCTACACAACCATTGTAGAGGGGGCGATCCTTCGCCCGCCTCCCCCAACACAACCATTGTAGAGGGGGCGATCCTTCGCCCGCCTCCCCCAACACAACCATTGTAGAGGGGGCGATCCTTCGCCCGCCTCCCCCAACACAACCATTGTAGAGGGGGCGATCCTTCGCCCGCCTCCCCCAACACAACCATTGTAGAGGGGGCGATCCTTCGCCCGCCTCCCCCAACACAACCATTGTAGAGGGGGCGATCCTTCGCCCGCCTCCCCCAACACAACCATTGTAGAGGGGGCGATCCTTCGCCCGCCTCCCCCAACACAACCATTGTAGAGGGGGCGATCCTTCGCCCCCCCCCTAACACAACCATTGTCGAGGGGGCAATCCTTCACCCCCTTCCCATACCGTAAGATGGACCCGTCCCACGCTAGATGGAATAGAGGGTGGAATGGTTCCCTCTCCCTTACAATCCCATTTCTCTCTCCCTTTGCCATCCCATCACCATCACATATAAACTCGTCAGTGACCATCAGGTCTCCTGCTGTTACCCGTGTCCCTCCCATGTACGATGGGCACCGCTCCATACCGGATGGTGGTCTAATCCGGATAAATGGTCCGCTACCATTCCAGATAATGAGACAACGGCCTTATGAGGTTATACGGATAATGGGTAGCCCGGATATATCGGGGTATATCACCTAAGCAAAGCGTGGCTAGATGATAAGAAGACTTCGGATAAAGGAACATTCCATATATAATCAGGGTACTGGATAAACGAGTTTGTCCGGAAAGCATTAGCTCGGATAAATGGGACAGTTCGGATATCCATTAAGGTCCGGAGTGCGGGTGGAGGTAATACAACCGAGGCGATTTAAACCAGCGAAGTAGGACACAAGTAAATTCCGGAT
This sequence comes from Panulirus ornatus, assembly GCF_036320965.1. Lineage (NCBI taxonomy): Eukaryota > Metazoa > Arthropoda > Malacostraca > Decapoda > Palinuridae > Panulirus > Panulirus ornatus. Next base: position 4,160,354 of record NC_092288.1, on the reverse strand, counting down.
AACTGAACACCAGCTCTCGTAAGCGTTGTAAACTGTAAACCGGTCGTTCGATTTAAAGGTATCCGATTCACGCTCACGTGAAAAAAGAAAAACAAAAATATTAAAGTACACCTCGTCTGGTAAATACACAAGAGTTAATTGGTCATGTACCTGGTTAATTGGTCATGGCCTGGTTAGTTGGCCATGAGACTGGTTAATTGGCCATAGACCTGGTTAATTGCGAACGTCGTCATATCAGGCCATCAATTTACTTATGAAATAAGGATTCACCGTCTTGATCCGGCACTCACGACTCGGCTAGCCTGGTTAATCCAGATGTGCACCGCCAACACCCATGTCAAAATCCGGCTTGGATAATCCTCATCGTTTCGTACCACCGGCAGATGGTTAACCCACCTCCTGGGGGAGGATAATGTCTATATACTGAATAAAGGCACGATGAGAGAGAGAGAGAGAGAGAGAGAGAGAGAGAGAGAGAGAGAGAGAGAGAGAGAGAGAGAGAGAGAGAGAGAGAGAGAGAGAGAGAGAGTGTGTTAGCTGCTCTCCTAACCATGAGCTGTGACCCGCCTCCCAACATTAAACAATGAACGACCATGATACTTGGGTATGCCCTTCTTAACCGGCCTCCCTATTAACCGGCCCTTCTCTTATCCGGCCTTCCTCTCACTAATCCCCGATCCCCTCAACGAACCCTTTCCTCCCCGTTCCTTCTCTCCCTCTGCAACTTCTCCCTTTTTCCATCCCATCTAACCACCATCACTCCCTTCCCCACCCTCATCTCCTCCCTTCCCCAAAACCTTCCCCTTTCCTCCCATTCAACCACCATCTTTCCCTCCCATCCCTCCCCACCTCTCCCCTCTTCCTCGCCCAACTTCCTCTCCCTTCTCCCCGCCGAAGTTTACTATTAGGCAGCTAAGTTTAATGAAGTTGGGATGGAAAATGTGCCTCAAATTTTGGAGGCTGTCGGCGGAAGTTGTGTCGTTCGCCTCCAACGACGACATACCGGCCGATCAATCCACCAGCTCCAACTGGCACATGCAGGCAGCCTCGCCTCCCTCCTCGCCCCTCCCCCACGCTGGCGCAACTCCCGACTCCAAAGGGGGGCATGAAATCGGTACGCCCTCCCCCTTCTCCTTCCCCCGAGGGAGCAAACACGACCCTTAAGGAAGCACTACTACTACTACTACTACTACTACTACTACTACTACGACTATTACTACTACTTAACCCCCTGAGGTCACACACGACAGCGCGACCCTTGGGTGTATGGATAACAGTTAGCCTTCCAGTCTTTGACCTGAGGTCAAAGGCCGTTAGGCCAGGTCATCATGCCCACGGGTCGTACTGTCGTAAACCCCGATGTGGGGCGGGGCGGGACGGGGCGCTGAGGACTGTGAAACGCGTTCGAGACTCAAAAGTGGACAGAGAGACTGGGAATAAAACGAGGAGGAGGAGGAGGAGGAGGGGAATTCACGCCGCCCCCCCTTCCCCCCGCACGACCCTAGGCCTGTGGTGGCCCACTGGAAACCGCTCCACTGGCCAATAGATAACCTCCCACCTCCAAAACTGCACCGGTGACGAGAGACAATGTGATTAGCCAATCACCATCCCCTGACCGTCGCCCCTCCAAATGCCATTTATCTACAACAGCAGACATGGTTGGGTCAGAGGTACGCCCCACCCGAAGCCAAACTGGTTGAGAAGGTGAAGTGAATAAAATAAATGAATAAATAACAATAATATAATAATAATGAGATAATAATAATAATAATAATAATAATAATAATAATAATAATAATAATAATACCTGGACTCTGCTCTGAAATCCTGAACTTTTTTTTTCTTTTTCTCATCGTCTCGACACTCTATCAATACCATTAAACCACCCGCCCCTCCCCCAGATAAACCTTTCCAAAGGATAAACCATCAACCACCCCCGGCCCCGAGGTCATTCCAAGGGGATAAACCATTAGCCCCTCAAGAGAAGATACCCAGAGGAACTCTCATGTATAAACCATTAAACCCGTGAGGTTCCCACAGGAACCTTACATGATGATAAACCATTAAACTTCCTCCGAGAAGATCCCCCAGAGGATGACTCCTGAGACACTCACAAGATCAACCCCAGTGAATACTCGACCAAATGCCCCCTGAGAGTACCCACGGAAGATGAGCCATAAGTCTCGGGGAATATCCCCAGAGAATCCCCAGAGAAACACACACTCGGATAAAGCAGGACTGGGGGTAAGGGGGGAAATGTCCTGGAATGGGGGTGATGGGGGGTATAATGGTAGGTGCTGTGTCTGGGGGTGGGTGGGGGAGATTGCATATCTGGGGAGATGGTACAGAGGGAGAAGGGGAGGTATGGCGTTGAGGGAGAGGGACGGAAGGTGGAGAGGGAAAGGGAATAAAGAGATGGATAGGAGGGTGAGAATAGAGGAAAGAAGGAAGGGGACGCAGAGAGAGAAAGAATGGGAAAAAGAGGGGAAAGGAGGGTACTGAGAGAGAGAGAGAGAGAGAGAGAGAGAGAGAGAGAGAGAGAGAGAGAGAGAGAGAGAGGACGATGGGGAGAGGGAAGACATGGGGAGGGATGAAGAGGGAGAAGCATGGGGAAAGAGGAAAGACAAGGGACAAAGGAAAGACGTGGGACGGACAAGGATGGGATGGGCGACAGAGAACGTGGGAGAGAGAGAGGAAAAGGAACAGAAGGGAGGGCGGGGGGGAACCGGGGATGTCTCTCTCTCTAGGATTCGACGGTACGACCACTGGTCATGACGGTACGACCCCCTTGGTAGGACGACCTGGCTCTTGCCTCACCACTTAATGGTACAGGTCAAGAAGGGTTTTTCAACCATTGTAGCCAAGGATCGTTTCGTCGTGGTCAAAGGGGAAGAGTGTGGGGGAGGGGTAGAGCGAAGTCGCACGGTCGTGCTGAAAGGTCGTTTCGTCGGGTGGTCAAGACGTGGCCTGGTCGTCCGGAGGGGTCGTACTGTCGTGGTCAAGAAGTTAGGGAGGCCGCCGCCGCCCCTCCCACCCTCCAGCACCCGGGGCCAAAGTTTGGATGGGCCTCTCACGGTCTCTATGAACTGGCAAAGGAGGTCTCGAACTCTCCCTTCTGGGAAGGGAGGGAGGGAGGGAAAGTAGGAAAGGGGTTGCCCACTGTTATTGACCCTTCTTACTAACCCCTCACCCCCTTCCCACCCTATCCTTCCCCTCCCAACGACCTTGCCAGGGTCTTCTGCTGGGAAAGGAAGTACCGCTCTGGCAAACACCTCCTTCTCGAAGTCCTATTTCAGTTCGATGTCTTGTGCAGGACCGAGGTAGGGGGGGGGGAAGAGGGTGAGGGGGGAGAAGGAAACGAGAGAGGTAGGGGGTTGATGGAGAGGGGGGAGGGGTATGGGGGTCGGAGGAAGAAGAAGAGAGGGATGGGGTATCGAAGGATAATTTCAGACAACTATCATGATGAACCCATCTAAAATGTGTGAAAGGGGGCGAAAGGGGCTGCGCTACAATCTGTAGCAGGGAAACGACGGACTCCTTTGAGGGAAGAAGTCCTGATACAAGACCATATACACTCGTCCTATGATGACGATACAGCCTCGCTGGGGGGTGACTTTTTCACCTGCTGTGTAACAAGAGACATAGACACCGTCAGCCAGAGAGACAGACTGGTAAGATGCATGGCTGGACAGACGAATAGAGAGACTTAGAGACAGGGACACAGACAGTAAGAGACGTGAATAAAATCCACAAAAACCTCAATAAACAGACAGGCAAGACATATTCACCACTAACAGACACAGACAAAGATGAATCCCAAAAGAAACAAACAAAAAAAATTAAATGAATATATATATATATATATATATATATATATATATATATATATATATATATATATATATATATATATATATATACATATATATATATATATATATATATATATATATATATATATATATATATATATATATATATATATATATATATACCACAAACAAATAAGAGAACCAAATATACAAACACACACAAAAAAATTTAAAAGAATTAATATTAGCTGTTCAATGACCCTTTAAATTCCCCGGCTCATTGTGGGCGAATCAGGTAATTTCAAGATCCCATCATGACGGCCATGCATACGGAATTACCGCGGCCAGGCCAGGCCAGGCCAGGCCAGGCCAGGCCAGGCCAGCAGCGGTGCTGTGGTAATTTGTTAAAAGGTGGGATAATGTGCATCATTTGTACTAGTAAATTGCACTTATCGGCCGCGTGTTAATTTGTGGCGCGGGTGATCGGTGGGTGCTGGAGGAGAGGTGGAGCTGGTGGTGGCAGTGGTGGAGAAATAATGATGGTGATCGATGGGGAGGAGGAGGAGGAGGAGGAGGAGGATGGGGATGTTGGTGATGATGGTGGCTGGTTGTCGTTGGCCAGTGATGGTGATCGGTGATAATGATGATGATGATAGTGATGATGATGATGATGATAGTGAGGTGATAATGATGATGATGATAGTGATGATGATGATGATAGTGAGGTGATAATGATGATGATAGAGGTGATAATGATGGTGTCAGCAATGGTAGGAATGACTGTAGTCATACACACGCACAATTCCCTCCCGTCCGGCCCCCCTTACCCTCTCCCATCCCTTCTCTCTCCCTCTCTCTCTCCCCTCATCTCCTCTCCCTCACACTCCACCACCCTCTCCTCTCCCCTCATCTCCTCTCCCTCACACTCACAGACAAAACATATCAATTGTGACGAATATTGGCTCAAGTCTTTCCCCCAGGACAACAAGGACACACAAGAAAACCTTTTTTTTTTCCCTCATCGTCACACAAAAGCCCTTCCCCCATTTCTCTTTTTTAACGCCACACAAAAGCCCTTCTCCCTTTTCTAACGTCACATAACCCTCCCCTCGTTTTCCTTGCGTCACACAAAAGCACATATCTTACTCAGTGTTACGCAAAAGTAGTGTTAAAACGTCACACAAAAGCCCACTTTAAATGACAGTATTTTTTCTTTAATCAGGTCACAAAAATCGTTAATTATGGTCACAAAAAACTATCTCAAACGCCACAAGAAAACTTTTTAAACGTTATACAAATATTCTTTTTTTTGCCTTTCAGCAACCCTTTTTTTTTTACTAGTCACACACAAAAAAGCTCCTTTAGATTAACGTCACATAACATGATTTTAAACAAGACATTTTTAAAAATAAACACGTAAAAAAAGGGGGAATTTCCTTCTTAAGCCACACGCAAATCCCCCGCTTTTTTAACGTCACAATAAAACCCTTTTTTCCTAATAGAAAAAAAAAAAAGTTTGGTCAAAGGTCAACACATGGGTATGAAGCAGTGTAGCCAGACCTGTCCGTCTTTCGCACTGTTGCCATTCACAAGGATATAGAGGGCAACTCTCATCACACATTTTCTTTCCGTTTGTACGACCTAACCGTCCATACTTTTCTGTGCCAACTTTGCTCAAGACTCAGTACTGGAAAACGTTAAAACGTTTCTGAAAAATCTGGAAAACGTTTGCTAGCAAAAGTGTAGAAATCTGGTTTCAAGTACGTTGGAAAACGTTCGAAGGTTTTCATTTCTTTCCCATTAAAACTAAGGAAAACGTACTTTAAAAACGCTCTCCCCCCAAAAAAAAAAACGTTAACAAGTTTCTACTGAAACGGTAGAAAACCATCATACGTTTCTAGTAAAACGTTCCCTGCTTTCTGCTGCCAAGTGCATCCATTAGATTATAGCTTCGTGCTTCTGACTCCACTCCACTCCACTCAACCTCCATCACTCCCTCCAAACCCGAGTGTTCTCTCTCCCTCCACGCCCTTTGGACCCTCCCCACCATCTACCTTACCCCGCCCCAACACTACCCCCCCCCCCTCCACGGGGGCCACGGTATTAGCGGAGTTTAAGTCTATCCCAATGTAAACACGACGCAAGGTAAACTACTCTGCCGTATACGCGCGTACATGCGGGTTGTATACATGTAATGGGATGTGTGTGTTTACATGTGGGTTACAGTCTTGGGTTCGTGTGTGTGTGTGTGTGTGTGTGTGTGTGTGTGTGTGTGTGTGTGTAACCGTCTGTGTGAGTGTAAGGTGTAGTCGTGTGCGAATGCGAGTGTACCCGTTTGTGAGTGTGTGTGTAAGCACGTGTGAGTGTAGATGTGTGTGTGTGTGTGTGTGTGTGTGTGTGTGTGTGTGTGTGTGTGTGTGTGTGTGTGTGTGGATGTACGTACAATAATGGACTTATAAGGAAAGTGTGTGTGTGTGTGTGTGTGAGAGAGAGAGAGAGAGAGAGAGAGAGAGAGAGAGAGAGAGAGAGAGAGAGAGAGAGAGAGAGAGAGAGAGAGAGAGAAACTCAACAGGGAAGGAGGTGAGCAAGACTTAAAGCGGATATTCCCGAGCAGTTACAAGGTAAAGAGGACCATGTCACACGGCAGCTGGTCATTGCGGCACACCCACCCACCCTCAACCCCCCCCCCCCCGCGTCCGAACCTCCCCCATCCCCTCGTGTAAACCTTAGCCATGGTTGCTGTAAATCAATTTACGTACTTTGAAAAAAAAAAGAAAGATTGACCAAAAGAAAAGAAAGAAAAGGAGGGCAAGTTTGAGAATAATAAGGGCGTCTAACTTGACGAGACTTATTGTGTGGGAGAGGATAACACTTCGTTCGTACTTCCTAAACAGAGAGAAACTCGCTCCATTTTTTTTCTGTGTCGGTGTTTGAAGGCGTGCAGGAAAAGATGGAAGACGTCCCGAGGGGCGAGGAATCTAGTATGTTTCATACCACACACACACACACACACACACACACACACACAAACATCTACACTCAAACGCGCTTACACACACACTCACAAACGGGTACACTCCAATTCGCACACGATTACACCTTACACTCACACAGACGCTTACACTTACATACACACACACACACACACACACACACACACACACACACACACACACACACACACATACACACACACATTCAGTCACACGCCTACACTCACATTTACACACACACACACGCTTACACTCACACACACACGCTTACACACACACACACACACGTACACTCACCCTATACGCTCTCGGGAGACGGTGGATCCCGAAGCTTAACGAAGGTTAGATAATGTTCGCCTCCGATACTTGTCTTTTTGCAGAAAACGAAGAAAAAAAAAACGAGATCTGGGTGGGTGGTGAGTGTGTGGGGGGGGGGGAAGAAATGTCGAGGACAAAAGACAATATTGGCCGGGGGGGGGAGAGGAGACTTTCCACCCCCCCCCCTCCCCTACCCCCACGGCCTCCACCAATAATAGTTATGGTCTAAATATCTGTAATAAATCACATTAGCAGCTAACAGGCGGCGGCGGCCAATCAGGTGGGGAGCTCGGGTCGACGGCGGCCGCTGGTTGGCCAGACCGTCTGCACGGGTCGCGCCTCCCAGCCAATGAGACGAGCGTCTGGGACCAACCATCGCCGCGTGAATGCATGAGAGTTTGTGTTGCTCCCTCTCTCCATCCTCTCTCTCTCTCTCTCTCTCTCTCTCTCTCTCTCTCTCTCTCTCTCACGACGCTTGCCATTGATTAAAACTGCAATCAGGAACTTCATTCAAGTCTATTTAGTCGAAAACGCAGAGAGGATTTTCAAGTTCGTATTGGCGGCGGCGCGCACGGCTACACACTACCCACCCCGGGGCGCGAGAGTGAGTTAATGAGAGAGAGAGAGAGAGAGAGAGAGAGAGAGAGAGAGAGAGAGAGAGAGAGAGAGAGAGAGAGCCAGCCAGCTCAACACCAATCACTCGTGCTTACGACCATCCAAGACGAAGAAGAGAGGGTCGGCTACGCCAGATATATTGGCACAAGAATGTTCATCGTCGCTCGAAATCGACTCATACCTTCCGCATTTGAATACAAATTAGGTCGCGAGAAGGTACAAATCCCTCCCCTCCCCCCTCCCCTCCCCCTTGCGACGACAAACCACGGTGAAGAGACGAGGTTAGATGGGAGACATGGAGGGGGAGGGGACGGTTGGGAGAGGAGTGGAGGGAGGGGGAAGAGGTGAGATGGAGTGAGGAGATGATGATGAGGAAGAAGGTTGAGGGGAGGTTTTCGGGTGGCGGGATAAGGAAATGGGGGGGCGAATGACGTAAGGCTGTCAAAAGGGGGGAGGGGTGGGGAGGCTGTGAGGTGAGACGTGTGTGTGGGGGGGAGGGGGTGGTGGAGACAGCAGCGAGGGGATACGGGGGTTGGGAGGTGGTGCGTGAGGGGTTGGGAGAAGCTTCGAGGCGGTGGGAGGGTGTGGGGAGAGAGGATGGCGGGGGGGGGGGAGGGTTGGGTAAGGCGGGGTGAGAGTTGGGAGAGGGTGGGGGGTGTCAGGGAACTGAGAAGACGTAATGGATAGCAAGAGAAGCCGGGGAGGTTAGCGAGCACAGATTATAAGACGGTGTGTCAGGAATGAATCAAGAGAGTGGGGAGAAGAAATATGAAGATGGGGAGATAGCGAAAAACAAAGGGAATGTTGGGAGAGGTGGGGAGCCAAGGGTGGGAGAAGCCTCACAGAGGGCAGGGAGCATCATCCACGTCCGTTCTAATCTTAAGCTTCCCACATCTTCACCCCACCATGTACGTCCTCACAACCTCTCCACTGTTCTCCCTCTCCCCAATCCTCCTCCTTCCACCCCACCCCCTACCAATGTCCTACTCCTTCCCCATTCCCCCAAAACCAGCCTGTGGCTTCCCCCATGCCATCCCCCACCAAATCTCCCATCACCTTACCCCAGGAATACCAAAGCTGAAACATGTTTACAATCCTCCTTTGCAGTCAGATGTAAACAATGGCTTCATACACGACTGAGCAAAAACTGCCCAGAGTATCTTCTGCATCGCCAACAGATCCTTGAGCACGATGGTGTACGACCCTTGAGCACGACTCTGTACGACCATTGAGCACGACCCTTTAGCACGACGGTGTACGACCCTTGAGCACGAAAGTATGCAACCCTTGAGCATGGCAATATACGATGGTGTAAGACCCTTAAGCACGACAGTATACGACCCTTGAGCAGGACTGTGTACGACCCTTGAGCACGATGGTGTACGACCCTTGAGCACGACAGTGTACGCCCAGTGAGCATGAGGGTATGCGACCCTTGAGCACGACGGGTGTGGTGATCTGGGCTTTAACCTGAACCCTGGAGGGTCAGGTCAAAGGGCCAGGTCACCATACCCGAGGATAACTACCGCCCTGGTGAAGGAGCCACACACAGCCTGACCTTCTCTGAAACTTTAAAAATGTTGTGATCAAGTCACCCCTCACTCTTCTTTGTTTTGGAATGCTACACGTCGTTTGATACACTCCCCCCTCCCCTTCAAGAGGGAGACTTCGAAAGGAAACATCCATAAGGAGAAGGGGCGCCAGGCTGCTTCAACCGGTCCAAAATGACGTACACTGAAGGTCAACACAGGGACGCGTGCTGGAGGTAAACACAGGTGTAGAGCGTCGGCGGGTCCTCCTCAGCGGCGGCTGCTGTGCTGCTGTGGACGATCTACGCAAACGACACGGCAGGACCTGAGCTGAGCTGTGACCTGGATACGAGAGATACGAGAGAGAGAGAGAGAGAGAGAGAGAGAGAGAGAGAGAGAGAGAGAGGAGGTGGGAGACGTGATTACAAGACCCAGAGCTTCTGAACGGATTTAAAGGTGTCGACAGCGAGCGGTTCTTTTGAGGTGGGGAAGAACCAATCAACTTGAGGGCATAACAGGACATTGAGCAAGAGAGAGAGAGAGGGAGAGAGAGAGAGAGAGAGAGAGAGAGAGAGAGAGAGAGAGAGAGAGAGAGAGAGAGAGAAAGAGAGAGAGAGGAAATACTCCTGAAGGTGGGCGAGTGTGGCCCTGTGTGGTGTAATGAATAAGGAGGGAAATAAGAGAGATACTGCAGAGAATCAATAAATACAAGAGAGAGGTTCAGAGATTAGGGCGCACACACACACACACACATACACATGTCCATACTGATATTGATACAGAAAACCATACATATATACACATACACACAAAAACACACACACACACGCAAACACACGAGCGTATGGAGTGTCGTGCAAACACAGGCGTAACATATACGCAGCACTGCCAACGGACCCCCAGTGAATATAGTGACCATCGCTATCTCCCAGGGGCGGTGGGAAGCAAACATACCGGCAACAGTGAGTGGAGAGGGTGTGTGTGTGTGTGTGTGTGAGGGTTGGGGGAGCTAAGGTCTACGCACAAGGGAGAGACAATGGATTAAGATGATGGGAATGCATAAGACAACAGCACACACTTTTATCACATCCCAATCATGGGAAAGATTCTTCATCCTTCCCTTTCCGCAGCCCCAAACATCCCTCCCACTTCCGTCCCTATTGTCGGATGTCTCCATCCTCCTTCTTCCCTTAACTCCCTACCAACTTCCATCGCACTTGGCAGAAGCCTCTTTCCCAACCCACATGACAGAAACCTCGCCTCCGCTCCACCACCTTCCTTGACAGAAACCCCCACCCTCCTCCCCCCTCTCTCTCACACACACCCCCAACCCACCTTCCCCCGCGCCTCACGGCTGCTCAGGTCATTGCAGGAGGACACACGTTCTCGCCATAAACTAGATGACCAGGAGTAATGGTCACAAGCCCCCTGGCGAGCGCCACACTCAAGATTCCAAAAACTTGGGAGACATCCCCGACCCCTCACCCCACCACAGCCACCCTCCACACACACACACACACACACACACACACACACACACACACACACACCACACACCAGGGCGGAAGGAGGGGCAAGGGCGGTAAAGGAGGTGAGGCCGAGACGTGGAGGATGGGGAGAAGTTCCTCAGCACCAGCTAATGCTGATCTATCTGGCCCTGCTGCCACTGCTGGGGAGGAGGAGGAGGAGGAGGAGCAGGAGCAGGAGGTAGAGAGGGAGAGGAGTACGAGGAGAAGGAGGAGGAGGAGGAGGAGGAACTGAAGAAGGAGGAGGTGATGAAGATGGCGAAAGTCCTTACATAGGATACAAACCCGATAAATGATGAGGATAGATAAACACAACCTCCCACGACCTCTGAGCCTATCATCATGACCTCCCTGGCAGGAGAGAGAGAGAGAGAGAGAGAGAGAGAGAGAGAGAGAGAGAGAGAGAGAGAGAGAGAGAGAGAGAGAGAGAGAGAGAGACTCTGCTGCTTCAGGACAGATCATCTGCGCCGCTAGCACCCACTCAGACCCTTTATCTACCTCATATATCTACCTTATCTACTCTCATGTAGGGTCCCATAGGTCACGCAGCACCGGCGTTACTACGGAGTAACACGGGAGAAAAGCCATGTATGTCACGGGTGTTTCGGTGTGATGTGTCTGACACACGTGGGAGATGTGGGGGTTGGGGAGACGGGGAGGGTAATGTGTGAGGGGGAGGAGCACATTCTCCCATCATCCCCTTCCTCCCTTGGCTCGGTGCTATGAGGACGGGGCACACCACCACGCAAATAAACACAGTGTTGTGAGAGCAGGACACAACCAAAGGGCAAGGAGTACTATAACAGCAGGATATACAACACTGGTATACAGTGAGGTGAGGGCGGGCAAGGGGCTATCATACGAAGTGACGTAAGGGTAAGACACAACACAGAAGTATAGTGTCACTTTAACACACACACACACACACACACACACACACACACACACACACACACACACATATCCTGCCGACACTGTACCCATAATTTCCCCCCTTCCCACAACTACAACCTTCAGTCACCATCACTAAACCTACAACCACAACCAAGACGACCACCACAAACAGCTACCTCCACCAGCCACGTACCATCAACTACCACCACCATTCCACACCACCCCAGTCATCATTACACTACCGACACTTAACAACGACAACTACCTCGTTCGACTTGCCAACTACCATCCTCCTCTTTCGCCAGAACTACGACGATGGCAACCACCAATTCCTACATTAACTACCGCTGCAAATCAACCGCGCAGATAACGATCGCAGCTGACCCAACTGTTATCTTTCTAATCGCCGCTATAACCACACCGGCATAATGACTGCACCATCACCCCTTATCTTTCACCATCACCATCATCGTCGTCACAGGTCCTTCCCATCACCACAATGACTCACTTCATCACCATCACCATCACCATCATCGCCACCACCATCCCCAACCCACCCCTCGTCTTCAACCATCTCCACGGATCACCAACACCACACTGCCACACCATCACTGCTACACCCTCACTGCCACACCACCACTGCTACACCCTCACTGCCACACCATCACTGCTGCCTTCACGGCCACACCATCACTGCTATCTTCACTGGCACACCATCACTGCTATCTTCACTGCCACACCATCACTGCTATCTTCACTGCCACACCACACATCATCAAACCCAGCCCCCTCCCCCCAAACCCCGACCCCAGCCAACATCAACAACAAGGACAATAATTAATCAAGCCATCAGCTGGCCCCTCAAACGACCAATTAACTGATGGAATTGGACAAACCAGTCTCCGGACACCGCTAAGAAACCCGCCGTAATTGGCGGTTAACAGACCAATTTCTGGCTTTTATTAGCAGTATATCTGGGGCGACGTCGCAGCTAATTATACAGCTAAACTAATTACCGAACTACTTTTTTTTTATCCTTCGTTCGCTCTAATACCGGGGGGGGGGGAGGGGGGGAAAGGGGTTATACAGCAAAAGGGGTTAAGACACACACTATATCTATCTATCTTGCCCACGATGGCAAACTTTTGCCATCTTGGCTGACTGCTCCATCTTGATACCTTATCTTTACCTTCTATATAACTCCATAGGCGTGGGACTCTACCTTCCCCTTATCTATTTCTCATGTACACATCTCCCACTTCTCTCCCTCTGTACACATACGGATCTACATATCCCTCACATAATTTCTTTCTCCATTTCCTTTCTCACACATATATATATCCTCAAATCATGCCTTATACACCCACTACTGTCCCCATACAAAATCCTCATCCCCATCTCGTACACACACACACACACACACACAAACACACACACACACGCCCCATCACTCTCCTCGCAACGTATCTCCCATTTTCTTCCCCTAAATTAGCTACCTAAATTTCTCTCTCACACGTAAGAGTACAATACCCATACCTTCGTCACACTCACCTCTCTCTCTCTCTCTCTCTCTCTCTCTTGCACCATTCCACGACTTTCCTTTTGCCATTCCTATTGCCTCCTGATTTCTCCCCCCACCCCTTTAACCCCTCTTACTCACCGTCTTTGCACCCCTCACCCATCACCCTCCCCCCCCCTTTCAGCTGGGCCTCCCTAACACCTCAGACAACCCCCCACCCCCCAACTATCTTGCTACCACCCAATCCTCGCCTTGCCCCCCGCCCCCATCCCCTCACTTCCTCCCCAAGACCACTCACTTTCCTCCCTCATGTCCTTTCTCCCTCCCTAAGGACACCCCACTTCCCTTCCTCTCCCTCTCCTACCTAACCTAGGACCTTCGCCCACCATCATCCTTTTCTCCCTCCTCCCCCTCATCCCAACGACCTCCTCCCAGCCTCCTCAAACCCCCACTTTTTAACATTCCGTTCACCCGCACGATAAAACAATGGTATATCCTGCAGCTCGCTGAGTGGACAAGCTCAGCACACACGGAGAGACGCGCCTCAGCACACGGCTAGTTAGAAAATCAAAATGTGGGTGATGGCGCGTGCGTTTCCGATTGGTGAGTGGGGAGGCGGGGTGCGGTGGGGTGTGGAGGAGGGGGGGGGCCTTTTTCTTCTTCTTCTTCTTTCATTGTTCCCTCATTTCCAGGAGAGAGAGAGAGAGAGAGAGAGAGAGAGAGAGAGAGAGAGAGAGAGAGAGAGAGAGAGAGAGAGAGAGAGAGAGAGAGAGAGCATCTTAGAAAATATATATATATATATATATATATATATATATATATATATATATATATATATATATATATATATATATATATATATCAGGATTCTTTGCTAACTTCCTCGCAAACAAACGCTTGGCCATTCCTTCTCCATGACCAAGGGAGACTCACCACATATCATCATGTGTGGGATGTCCCACATACCAGCATGCGTGGGATATCCCACATATCAACCACCACATGTAGTAATCTTCATAACACGAACTCCAGACAAAAACAATAATAATAATAATTTTTCATGGAAATAAAGAGGACAAATGTAATTTTTTTTTTTTGGGGGGGGACCTAAATGAAACACTATGAATTAATATTTCTGAAGGACCAAATGAGACTGGAGGAGGAAGAGGAGGAGGAGGAGGAGAGTTCTTCGGTGTCCAGACTCGCCACAACGAATAATAACGCTTCACAAAGTCCTTAAGAAACTGACTGAATATACTTCAGAGACTGAACGAAAATATCGCGAATATCTTTCAAAGTCCATATGATCTTCGAGCTATATTCTTTAGACATACGGCGAGCCACCACGAATACTTCTCTAAAGTCTCTTGGAGGAGACGAAGGATATTCCTGGAGACGAAGGATATTCCTGGAAGACACCTTACGAATGGACAAATATTCTTCACAGTTCAAACGACAGATATTGTGTGTATTTTTCAGGGTCCAAAACGAGTTACGACGAAGGGTATGTATACTTTCTCAGGGTCTCTGAGACGACAGGGCCAACATGAAGCCCTGAAGAAGAAGATAAAGAAGAGGAGGAAAAGGAAGAAGAGGAAGAGGAGGAAGAGGAGGAGGAGGAGGAGTAACAAGATGACTGCCATTCCTCCCTTGTGTTAGCAGCCATACACCCTACACAAGTGATTTAAAAAACGCGCGCGCACACACACACACACACACACACACACACACCGTCCCCGTTTACCCTTCGCCCATATAAGCCACTCCCTTAAAACAATTATAGCCAGTTTAACGATCCACAATTAAGAGGAAAAAAAACCCAGGAAGAAGAAACCAGACTAATGTGGTTTATGGTCAGTGGAGCTGGTCTGGTGAAGACTTAGCTGGAATATCATTACCCCAATATCTAATCTTACTCCAACCTTATCTACGTCACAATGCGTCACACAAGGCGCCAGGTCATCCCTTAACCAGTGTGTCACACAAATATCGTCACGTCACATCCAGGAGAGCGTCACCGCGGCGTCACGTCGTTG
This sequence comes from Panulirus ornatus, assembly GCF_036320965.1. Lineage (NCBI taxonomy): Eukaryota > Metazoa > Arthropoda > Malacostraca > Decapoda > Palinuridae > Panulirus > Panulirus ornatus. The sequence continues at coordinate 4,145,112 of NC_092288.1, read as the reverse complement.
TTACTACGTCCTGCATCCCGTCAGTGTCACGTTTCAGGTGCGTCACGTCACGTCACGACCTTATCAAGCCGCCCACGTCTCACGTCACAGATCCCTCCCCACGATTAATGACTCACCCCTCCTTCCTCCCCCCCGTCACGCCTCCGTCACGAAGCAGAGACAGTCGGCGTCACATGTAACGCCGGGGGCAGGAGATGGGCGGTAATTAGAGTGTGTTGGCACTTCGATACGCACTTAGCGGTAATTTAACGAGGTAGTTAGCAGAGCAATTATGGTTGATGACCCATCCACGGTCTCCCTCTCACACTCTCTCTCTCCCTGGCCTCTCCCTCACACACATACGAACACACACACACACACACACACACCTAACAGGAATATAATCTAGGTAGGAATACGCTTCAGGAATCTGTGTGCGTTGAGTGTGGCCTGGAAGGAGGAGGAGGAGGAGATGTAGACAACGTCCCCCTAAACCTGTCGCCATCCTCCCACATTTAGGAGAACAGTAAAGGAGACAAACAGTTCGCTGGCAAATATTAGCATAACAAGATTCAAATATGTGGACGAGGAAATATTCAGAGAGCCGTTCACATTCCTGCAAGAGGCCCAAGACGGGAGCACGATTCCCCATGTCCCTACGTCACCACATGTGGAGGAGCATCAAGAGATAATAGAGAAGGTCCAGAGGAGGGACATAAAGATGGCACCACAGATGAAGAGAGGAGAGTTAAAAGTGAGATGTTTGAGGCCATAAATCTTTCCACTACGGAAGAGGAAAGAGCAAAGGGTGAGTTGGTCAGGACCTTCAAACACCCATAAAACCAGTGAACAGCTTTTCTTACAACGCAAAGACAGAAGAAGTAGAGGACAGAAGATTGTATTAAGCATAGTAAAAAAGATATAACCTTTGCAAAAATAAAACAAACTGTATTGTGGCTCAATGAAACAAAGTGAAGCATGACGCTGAGAAATGTGTCCAACTCACAAAAAAGTTCAAAAACTTGAACGGTAGTTGAGAAAGTTCAAGAGATGCCCCCCTCCCTCCCTCTCTCTCTCTCCCACCACCCAACTAGTGCAGTACTCCCCTCCCCTCTCCCTCCGTACAGTGTAAACAGGTAATTCCACACATGTAAACACACCAAAAAAAAAAAAAACCTGTACACATGCTTCTGGTGGAACGCATATCCACTCGCCAACAATGAATGATGCTAATAAAAAGAACAACCCAGACTGAAAACGGAATATGTGTATACACAGGGGATGAAGATGTGAGAAGATACGAGAGAAGAAACTCCTTCGGTCTAAAGGGAGAATAGAAGTATCTAGGGATGGAGAAGACAACAAGGAAGGAGTTAAGATGATGGAGCAGGGCCAGTTTACATCCTGCGAGCTTAATAAAGAGCTAAGTGTAGCGCAGTGACGACATCTGATTTGCATATTCACACCTCTACTCCTTTATCATCACGAGTCCTTAATTACCTTCTCATGGCCATGTTACCTCCTTCCTCACTCCCCACACACCAACCCTCATAAAGACCCACCTCATTAATGCCAAGAGCTTATGGGGCCACCTCTCTCACTCCCAGCTCAAGCTTGTGAGCTTCCCCTCACTCCCAGCTCAAGCTGTGTCACCCTCACTTCTACAGCTCACGCTTCTAAGCCTCTTCCTTCCCACCTCTTCAAGCCCACCCAGCTCAAGCTTGCTAGCCCACCCAACCCACCTCTTCCCTCCCTCCTCACTCCCACTAATTACCTCCCTCACACACTCACTCGCCCGCAATTTCTCCTTCTCCCTAGCGTCGCTGGTGAAGAATGCGTCGCCTGGCGAGGCCAGACAATCCCTAGAAACGCAGTAAATTTTCTCTCGTTCCTCTACGACCATCGTGCCTCCTCACAGGAGCACGATGGGCTGGACGGTGTACGACCCCTTGAGCACGACGCTGTACGATCCCTTGAGCACGACGCTGTACGACCCCTTGAGCACGACGGTACGGATCCATGAGCACGGAGGTCCGGTCCTAGAAAGAAGCCGGTTAGAGGCCCAGGTCGTCATGCTCAAGGGGTCGTGCACCGTCGTGCTCAAGGGGTCGTCCACCGTCGTCCTCAGTTACACAGAAGGGACAGGAATACCAACCGCTTCCGTCAGTCGTATGCGACAGAACGGACGGGTCTGCTCAGAACTGACGGTAACGACGCAAAATTTACAGAATCCCTACAAAAAAAAAAAAAAATCTCGAGTGATTACTTTCTATTATTCACAAAGACCAGGTTATTATACATCGTTCAAGTCTTCTTCATCATCACAATTTTGAGAATCTTGATCAGGAACATATCTCTAATGACTGCTTTCCAGGTTTCCTTTTCCAGACATGGCTCACGGAAGTCTTAAAAATCTTCAAGGTATATATATACTTTTTATTCCCAGTAGAAACTTTTTGATATTTCATCCACAACAACTCTTCAGTAATCACCATCTTAACCTGAAGTCACAGTTAGGGTCTGTCCCTCTACGGCCAGATGATGTAGATGTCGACCATAAGACCATGTCTCATTCTGGCCAGCTAAGACAGCTGTCGACCACATAGTCTCCCTCCCCCCAGCTGAAGACGCCTGACCCCGTCCCCACCCTCGCTGGGCCAGCTAAGGTTAGCTGTTCACCAAGCTGACGCACTACCTCACACCCTGATACGCAGAACCACCAGACAACTAGTGAACACCGCGTCTTCTCCACCCCCCCTCTCTCTCTCTCTCTCTCTCTCTCTCAACCCCCCACCCTCCCCTCTACACTTTAAAAGTAGGATGGTTTAATTAAAGCGGGCGTATAAACCAGCTATCTCTGTGGTTTATTAGCGTGAGCGCGTGTGGCAACAGCTGGCGCTATAGTAAACCCCGGCTATAAAGCTAACAACAGAGCGGGTATAGGTTCATTGGTCAAGGAGGGAGAGCCCCCCCCCCCAATGGGAATATATTGAGTGGCGGGGGTGGACGACTCCAACCACTGGAAACCGATTTCCAACCCCGAGCAGTAGACGAGGGCGAGCCAGCGAAACTTAACTTACCTCCGTAGTACAATAATATGACCACGTCCATACGATAATCTAACATGCTTCAGGATAACTGAACTCGGTATGTATGATACTGTTAACAACACGGTTAAGGCTGAACTACGTTTAATGACTGGTTATTTGAGTGTTCGAAGCCTGACAACTGCCGGGGTCATTCAAGGCCATCCGCGTCAAGTTATAACCACCATTCAAACAATTTTCAACAATAATAACATCAGCCTCGAGTACGATACTGCAGACCTTCATGTACTATAACCATTTCCCAAGTACGATACTTCATCCCTTCGTGTACGAAGTACGATACTTCATCCCTTCGTGTACGATAATCATTGCACGAGCGCGATACTTCAAACCTTGGTGTACGATAATCACCGCTACAGTACGATACTTCGACCCGCCCCTCCCAGGTGGCACGATACTTCAAACCCTCTGGTGAACGATAATTATCTCTCGAGTACGATGTCTCCCCCCCCCCCCGCCCCCACCGTACGCGCGCGTCGGACACAACTCTAAATTGCGATAACTTTCCCCGGGAGTCCGATAGCTTAGCGGGGCAGGGGGGGGGGGTGGGGTGGGGGGGGAGGGGATGGGGAAGGGTGGAGGGAGGAGTGAGTGTCGTCTGCCAACCGGTTAATGCGCGACAACTGCGCTAATGGGCGACATGCCTTGCGTCTGGACTCCCGGGTGTGGTCTTAACGACATACCATTAATCCCCCCCCCCCCGGGGACGACCACGGTACGACACGACGACCCCCCCCACCCACCCACCCACCCACCACCCGTGAACACGCCAGTACGACTCCTAGGCCCCCTTATGAATACGACGGTACGACTCCCTGAGCACCTCCGACGGTACGACCCCCTGAGCACCTACGACGGTACGACTCCAATCCCCTTTGAATATGACTGTTCGACAGAACCCCCCTGAGCACGACGGTACGACCCTGGAGGACACCCTAAGGGTCGTTCGCACCTTGGCGGCTTATCAAGGGTTACAGGACGACTGAGAGACCCCCCCCCCCGCCCCCCCTACGGAAGGTACCTACACGTCCAGAACATGTGTCACGCGCGTCCCAGTCGGCGGGAGAGGGGGAGGCTGTAGACGTAGGTAGAAGGGGGGAACGGCGACCCACGGGTTAATGCAGCAAGACGTTGCAAGGTAGTGTCCCGTGGCTTGATGTATGGCCACCAGCAGGAGGAGGAGGAGGAGGAGGAAGAGGAAGGGGTCGATGACGAAGGAGGAGGAGATGGGAGGGTTGAAGGGAAGGGATGGGATGGCTTGAGGAGGAATAAATTAGCCAGAAGGTGGTATGAGAGCAAGGGAAGGAAGGAAGGAAGGAAGGAAGGACGAAGGGAGGGTGGGATAGTGGAAGGGAGGAAAGGATAAAGGGGAAATAGGAAGTGAAGGAAGGGGGGAAAGAAGGGCGAGCATTAAGACAGAGGAGAAAGCAAGGAAAGGGATAGATGGGAGAGACGGGGTAAATAAGCAATGGAGGAGGAGGAGGAGACGAGGGCAGAGCTGGGGAGAAATGATGGAGAGAGGGGAGACGGAATGGGCAGACAAGGGGAGAGAGCTAAAAGATGACGAAGAAAGGGGTGAGAGAATGGAGTGGATGAAGGAAGGGGAGAGAAAGAAGAGACAGAGAAGACGGAGGAGGGGAGAGGAGGAGACACAGAGGTGGGGAGAGGGGAGACATAAGAGGACAAAGGAGGGGAGAAAACAGGGGGAGACCAGGTCCTGGTTGGGCAAAATTTATGAGTGTGGTGGAGGAGCAAGGCATGGGTTAAGAGCATGTGTTGTGTCCTGAGGAGGAGGAGGAGGAGGGGGGGGGGGGAGCAAGGGGGTGTTTGGCGTGTGCACACGGCGAGGTAGACGACGTGCACATGGGGGTACGCACGCACGCACACACGCACACAAGATTACGTACACGAAAGCCGGACGTACAAACCCAACGAACAGACGTCCGGACGAAACAAACAGAACACCACCGAACTCGGACGCTCCGTTACAACGAAGAAGATACCTGACAGACACTATCAACCTCACACACAAGAGACGCCTCAAGTACAGACATCCAGGAAGAACCACACGGACCAGTGACCAGGAGTCTGTACACATGAACACACGTACAGACATCACAACCAGACTTGTGAGTTACGATCATCCCCTAGGGAATGGCTCTATCCAGCAAGGAAGATATATATATATATAAATATAAATATATATATATATATATATATATATATATATATATATATATATATATATATATATATTTTTTTTTTTTTTTTTTTTTTTTTTTTCAAACTATTCGCCATTTCCCGCGTTAGCGAGGTAGCGTTAAGAACAGAGGACTGGGCCTTTGAGGGAACATCCTAACCTGGCCACCTTCTCTGTTCCTTCTTTTGGAAAAAAAAAAAAAGAGAGGGGAGGATTTCCAGCCACCCGCTCCCTCCCCTTTTAGTCGCCTTCTACGACACGCAGGGAATACGTGGGAAGTATTCTTTCTCCCCTAACCCCAGGGATAATATATATATATATATATATATATATATATATATATATATATATATATATATATATCTTTTTATTATACTTAATCGCTGTCTTCCGCGCCAGCGAGGTAGCGCAAGGAAACAGGCGAAAGAATGGCCCAACCCACACACATACACATGTATATATGTGAAGGGTCTAGGGTAAACCATCTATCCCCCTCCCGCTCCCACAATCCCCCACCACCCATCCCCTCCTACAGCTACTATCCCCCCATTTATACCTATTCCCACAACAACAATGCCCCCCTATCCATCCATCTCCCCTTCCCTCTCTCACAACTACCATCCCCCAAAACCCACATCCCCAATAACCCCCTACTCCCTCTCCCCCCTTTTCCTTTCAAGACCTCATGACATGGGACATTACCACGGGACAATATCCCAGACTAGCCACCCCCCCCCCCCAAGCTCTCTATCCTTTGGGGGGATGACGTTCGCCAAGTCGCGGAAGTAGGCCACTCACACACGGGAAGGAACGAGTACTTCCATCCCGTGTGTGTGTGTGTGTGGGTCACCGTCTACTTCCCGTCAACTCCACGGTTCGTTAAGGGCGGGGTTGTCTCGTCACTTCCCCCCGCCCCTACAGGGTTATATCATTCACATTAAGACGACCATCACCGCGGTCGTCCCCCTACTAACGACCCGAAGGTCGTACATCTGACTTATCAGTTCAACTCTATATTACGTCTTCCTTTATCATTCCGCCATATTAAATCTTTACTTTTCGATCCCATCTTTACTATCGAGACATTTTATTGATCAATTCATGTTTGTCTTTTTGGATTCCGCATAGACGTATCATTAGCGTCTCAAAATGAATAAAAATCAATAAAATCTTGAACAAATAATCAACATTCAACCTCTCTATGTGAGATCACCCGTCTCTCCAGCACAAGCAGCGAGACTGAACCACCCACTGCATCGACACTGATCCCCGAGAGATGAGAGCGTCGAGGGAGGCTTCAGCTGAAGCGGGAGGAGGGGGCTGGGGGACCACGACGGAGACGAAATAACAAGAGGCGTCGAGTTAACACGATTCCTGGGCTAATGCCGTGTTTTGGACGGAGCTCCGGAGGCCGGTGGGCGCGTCCCTTAGGCTGAGAACAACTGATTAGAAACGCCCAGAGCGGAGAGGCGTGGAGGAGGGACCAGAGAGAGAGAGAGAGAGAGAGAGAGAGAGAGAGAGAGAGAGAGAGAGAGAGAGAGAGAGATTGGAGAGGAGTGCTTGCCTGAAGGAGCCCCCATGACCAGCCTCCTGCTTACATGTGACCCCAAAACACGATCATTACTTCGTCTCCCGAGCCACCACCATCACGTCCACCACCCAGCAGAGGTTCATGTAAACTGTAGTTGTGATGACTGAATGAACGAAGGGGTGTGTGGCGAAGGCTGCTGGGGATGGAGGGGGAGAGTAAAGGTGGAAGAAGGGAGGAGTAAATGCTGTTGGGAGGGGAAGGGGGAGAGTGTTCTGTGGGGGAGATCTGGAGGGTGGAGAGCGGTGAGGCAGAGGGGTGCCTAAGAGGGCCAGGGAGATGGGGGTGTTCTATACGCCCTAGAGGGACCAGGGAGGTGAAGGTGCCCCAAGGACCAGGGAGGAAGTGTGTTCTAGTCGTCTGTAGGGAAGGGATGCTGTGGAGTCAAGGAAGGGAGGGAGAGAAGGAGGGTGGGTGCTGTCAGAAACCCCTGGAAACTGGGGGTGTTGGAGAGGAGGAGGGGCTCGGGCAGCGAAGACATTGTCATTCAAGTCCTAGCCTCACACCCTCGCCTGCCCGCCTCCGCTATCACAGGGCCAACTCCCACCCACACCCTGATACTTCCTTACTGCTGTCTGCCGTGGAGGTGGAGTGTGTCGGGAGGGCTGTCTGCCGCGGGCCTGGAGGGCGTCAGGGGGTTCTGTCTGCCGTAGGAATGAGGTGGGTGTCAATGGGGCTGTCTGACGAGGGGGTATAGGTCCATGGGAGGGCCCTCTGTCTGCCATCCCTCCCCTTCCTCAAGCCCCTCCCTCCCCTTCCTCTGGCTTCCTAGCATCCCTCCCATCCCAGACCCCACCAAAATCCTCCCCCCCCCCACATCCACCACCCCCGCCGTATCTCAGATCTTCCACTCACACCCCCCCTCCCCCCACTCCCTCCCACGTCGCTCTTTCTCCCTGCAACACTTCTCCTCCCTCCTCACATCCCCTCCGAGGACACGGCAACGTTTTGGAGTTGTATATTTTTGCAGGGTAAGTGAGGAGGCTTGTCTCCCCAGATGAGACCCCCCCCTTACCCCCCTTCCTCTGCCACGCGGGCCAGACGAGGTGTGGACTGTGTCAGGGTAAAAGTATTAACATACGTCCACCTCGGTGATAGGGGGGCATGAACACAAGGCAAACAAGACGGAGGGAAGAGGTTAGGGGGGGGAACATGAACTGGGAGGAGGGGGTAATGGAAGGGGGAGGAGGCCGATGTCATGGCCGGGGGGGGGGAGGGTGGAGAGGAGGAGGAGGAGGAGGAGACAGGCAATACTGGGGGGGAAGGGGGGTTAAGTCAGTAAAGGGGGGAGAATGAGCATCAAGATGGAGAGAGAGAGAGAGAGAGAGAGAGAGAGAGAGAGAGAGAGAGAGAGAGAGAGAGAGAGAGAGAGAGAGAGAGAGAAAATTAACAATAGTAGTAATAATAACGATACATAATCAACAAGGCTTCATACTCCTCGTCAACCAATGAAATGGATTCTACAAAAAACGTGGGGGACAAATACAGAAACACACACACACATACACAAAAAACAACAACAAATAACTGAAATTCGTCTATAACCTTTCGATACAGCAAACTTCCCTACGGCAAGAGAGACAGAGGGAGAGAAAAAAAAACGAGGGGTAAGAAATAAAGAAAAAAAAAAAGAAACCCAGAATCTTTCCTTTAGCCTAAAGGAACGGCCACGATTTAGCCTAAAGGTACGACTGGAGATCTGGCCTAGAGACAGGGAGGCCTTGATATCCCTGGAGGTGTTGGGAGGGGGGGGGGACGAGGGGGAGGAGGCCTCCCTCCCTGTAACTTGTGTTGCCGCTCACAGACAACACTAACTACCTCCCTCCCTCCACCTCTCCCTCAGCCTGAGGGAGGCTTTCTCTCACTAGCCCTCTCCCTCCCTCCCTCCTTCCCTCAACGTCTTCCTCTCCCTCCGGGAGGGTCTCTCTCTCTCTCACTCCCTCCTGTCTCACAATGCCTCACTATCAACCCACGGAGGGGCTCGTTCTATCTCCCTTCCCTCCCATATCACCTGAACTTCAATATGGGAGAGTCTCTCTCTCTCTCTCTCTCTCTCTCTCTCTCTCTCTCTCTCTCTCTCTCTCTCTCCCTTCTCACAACATGGCACCCTCAACCTGTGACTCTCTACTTCCCTTCCCTTTCGTCTTGATAGATTACTTTTCCATCTATCTTTCCTATCCCGCAACACAAGTACTTTCTTCCCTCTCATCCTGGAATGGAGCTTCCCTTTACCCTTCCTCCTTCCCATGATGGAAAAGAAACCCTTCCCTTCCTTTCGCCTGAAACATCTAACTCTCCCATTACGACCATCACGGCTACCCATCCCTCTTTACCCTCCCACTCACCTGTCTATCCCTGCCCTTCCACTGTTCCGATGGAAAGGGGCTCCTCAAGCCTTTCCTGTTTTAGAAACAGCAACTCAGCTTTTACATGTATGTTGCAACACATCAATCCCCTTCCCATCTTGGAACACCGCACTCTTCCTCTCCCCTTCCCATTTTTTTCTACCTCGGGAGAGGCTTCTCCAATCTCCCCTTCCCATCTTGGACTATCCATTACCTACATTGCTTCAATGCACTTCCATCCCATCCCCGAAACACCCCTCCCTCCCTTCCATATCTAAGCACCTGCCTCTGTGTTTTTTTCCTCTCTTTCCCACCGTGGCCCATGCGCTTGCTTTTCCTTTCCCCTTCCCTCACTGTGGAAAAGTTCCTTTCCTCGTGGGCGTCTCAAGATCTCTCTCTCTCTCTCTCTCTCTCTCTCTCTCTCTCTCCCAAGCGTCGGTCGTCAACCAGGCCACCTTCACGCCCCGCTATCTGTTCCGGCAAGCTGTTCCCTTCCGCGTCATTCCCGCGGATTAGTAGCGGCGGCGTGGACCGCGTCGCTCCATATACCTGAGTACATGGGTTCGAATCTCGGCACGCTGTGGCGTCGGTTATCGCGCCCTCTCAGAGGATGGCTTATCAACGCGGGCGAGGGGGGAGGGGGGGGGGAGGAAGGGGGGTATATACACCGAGGTGTAAACTCAGGAAGAGTTTACTGCGGGTTATATGACCATGGGATGCGGGTAGTTTACATAGTGGGATGGGTATGATAGCATCATGGTCTCTAAGTCCCCGCGAGCACGATGGTACGACCCGTTGAGCACGATGGTACGACCGTTGAGCACGATGGTACGACCTTTGAGCATAATGGGACGACTCTTGAGCACGATGCTACGACTCTTGAGCACGATGGTACGACCTTTGAGCACGATGGTACGACCTTTGGGCACGATGGGACGACCCTTGAGCATAATGGGACGACTCTTGAGCACGATGGGACGACCCTTGGGCACGACGGTACGACCCCTTGACCACGGTACAAAATCGTTCAGGACGACAGTGTGCGACCCCCAGGGATGTGAGATGACGACCTGACCTCTCTGACCCGACCCTTCAAGCCACGACCACACTCGGGGATCGAACCCGTCACCCTCAACTGATTAAATAAAGCAATGCGTTCGCCGTGACCAGAGAGAGAGAGAGAGAGAGAGAGAGAGAGAGAGAGAGAGAGAGAGAGAGAGAGAGAGAGAGAGACTGTGTCCCACCGCTCGACATAGTAAACAAGCTGTGGGCACCAGTTTATCAAGGCCCGACCCACCCACGACCCACTCACAACCCAGTGATACAGTCCACAACCCCACAGTGTCATGCACCGGCGGAAGCGCACTGTCCACGCTACATCATGCAGCAAAACACATGTGTGTGTGTGTGCGTGTGTGTACTGCTGTCTTGTGGAGCCGCGCCCCCCACGCACCACCTCACCCTCCCATGATTAATGACCTAATTAGTGGTGTTAATCAGCCAGAATGCAGTTGCCAATGCGGCATTTCCACGTCTAACCTACCTACCTACCTACCTACCAACCCCACCCCTCCCTCCACAACCCCACCACCATCGCGCCTCAAACACGCGTTCACCCCCCCCCCCTTCCCTCCCACCTCACCCGTGGCGAGACCGTAAAGCATTACACGCCACACCGTTATACACCACCTCGTGTGGCTGACTGTACGCCCATCGCAGGGCGCCGACAGGAAAAAGTGGGGGTGTGGGGTGTGGGGGTGTGGGGTGTGGGGTCAAAACTGCTACAATCTAACGTACCCGACACTTGTTGCGAGGACGGGAGGGGTAGGGGGGGCAAAGGGGGGGGGCGACAACGCATCTCCCCCTCCACCACCTCCCCCCCCCCTCCACACACACACACACACACACAGAGTCGTGCTTTGTACCACGGACACAACACCCTCGCGTACTTACCTGCAAAGAGAAAGAAAACAAGACATTAATTCTAAGGTTCTTTTTTGGGACACATAAGACTAAGGTATTTTACATATACGGTTCAAACCCCTTGAGCACGACGGTACGACCCTTGAGCGCGAGAGTACGACCCTTGGGTATGATGGCCAAGGGTCGTACCGTCGTAGTGCCCAAGAAGTTAACAAAATAATGCACAGGCACACACACACACACACACACACACACACTTCCAACCTCTTTAATATGAACGTTCCTACAACAACAATAATAATAATAATAATAAAACAGGAAGACTGTATTACTACTAATTATAATACTAGTAATAATAATGATAATAACAACAACAACAACAACAATAATAATAATAATAATAATAATAATAATAATAATGATAATAATAATAATAATAATAATAATAATAATGATAACAGTAATAATGATAACTTACAACTACTACCAACACTATACTTTTACCCCGCCAGGTACAGGGGGAGGTGACTAAAGACCTGAGATAATCATACATTAACCGGGGCAATAACCTGCCATGTCATGCTGCCAGTCATGACATTCCTCCCCACCCGGCAGGGGAGAGACATGGGGAGGGCAAGGGAGAGACATGGGGAGGGCAAGGGAGAGACATGGGGAGGGCAAGGGAGAGACATGGGGAGGGAGTGGAAAGGAAGGGGAAGCGATGTGGGGGGTGATGTTTGAGACGGGGTCATAGGGAGGGCGTGGGAGCCAGTGATGGGGAGTGTAAGGTGGGGTGAGAATGGGGAATGGGATGGGGTAAAGGTGGGATGGGAAGGAGTAGGGCAGACGGTGAGGCGAGGAAAGGTAATAACGAAGGATCACGAGATAAATAAGGAAGGAAGAGCAGAGATGGGGAGGGCATAGAGAGGGAGCCGGGAGGGGAGGATGGAGCGAGAAGACAGGATGGAGGAGGCAGGGAGGAAGAGAGAAGAAAACAGGGAAGAAAGGATGGAACAGGAAACAGAATGGAACGAAACGAGAGACCGGAACAAGACGAGAGGATGGGAAAGGAAGGAGAGTATGGAACGGGGAGTGAGGCGGGAGAGGGGAGCCGATGATACGAGGACACACGTGAGGAGATAACCAACGGAAGGTGAAGAAGGGAAGGACGGAGCAGCAGCAGCAGTAGAAATGACCACAGACGCTGCTAGCCTGCCATATGACACCGGTGGACCCGCCGCGAGATGTATGCAGATGAAGCAAGAAACATGCAAATGCTGGGGCGCGGAGAACTATGTAAATGTTGCAACTGAGAGAATTATATAGATGTTGCAGGAGGGAGAATTATATAAATGCTGGGGCGGGGAGAACTATGTAAATGATGGAGCAGGGATGCAAATGCTGGAGCAAGGAGAGAAATGTAAATGCTGGAGCACGGAGAACTTGGCAAGTGCTGGAGCAGGAAGAACTACGTAAATGCTGGAGGGGGAGAGATATGTAAACGCTGGAGAAAGGAGAGATATGTAAATGCTGGAGCAGGGAGAACTATGTAAATGCTGGAGCAGAGAGATATATGTAAATGAAGAAGGGGGAATGTGTAAACGCTGGAGGAGAAAAATATGTAAATGACAGCACAGGAAAGTGTGTAAATGTTGGGTGTGAGGCACATATGTGTGTACAGGGACACGGAGAAATGTGTACTGTCAAGAAGAGGGAGAAATGAGGAAATATAAACGCCATGAGAAGTATGAAAATGAGGGCGCAGTGAAAAATATGAAAAATTAGGTAAAAAAAAAAATTGTATCTGAATGAAAAACGAATCATATGCAAATGTAGGTTGATGGAGAGAAAGGGAGGGGGGGTGGGAAGGGAGAAAGGAGGGAGGGAGGGAGGGAGGTCAGAGGATCACAGTGGAAGAGGACAGGGAGGGGAGTATTAGGAGAGGAAGAGTGTCAAAGGATCACGGTCGGAGGAGGAAGGGAGAAATATCGAGGAGGGAGAGGGAGGAAGGGGAAGGGAGCAGACCCTGGGGTACGTTTCATCGTACCAATGAAGAAATTAGCCCCAGGCTCCAGCGTCCTCACCCATGGCCGATGGTCGATACTGCATTCTTAATCATCCCACTCCCTCCCTCCCTAGCGGTAACTCTCACTCCCTTAATCCCTCCTCCCTGCCGCTGACAGTACCATTAGTTCACCCTTTGCACCTCCCTCAACAACCCCGGTCGTCCCATAACCCCCCTAACAACTACCTTACAACATCTTTATATATACACCTCTCCATTCCGACCCATCACAACCCCTTGTGTCCCCCCACTCACAGTTTCTCCTCCATCCCCCCCATCATCACCCTCTTATATGACACCTTCTACAGCCCTTCACGTTCTCCACAACTCCCCAGTATCCAGGCTCCACTGCCCCCCAGTCAAGATCGCGGGTCGTAAGGTCGTCCTCGAGAGTCGTACAGTCATCCTCAAAGCGGATACTCAGCTCGCTCCACAGCCCGTGATATACTGGCGTATCCCACAGTCGTCACTTGGGCTACGTCTATCACGCCTGCCTCGTTCCTGTGTTCCTTAACCTCCGACCGCCTTCCCTCGTTCCAGTGTTCCATAACTCTTGACCTCCATCTGTGGCCGACCCATAACACCTCTAACACACTCCTCTGCCGCACTCGAGGCCTCTAATGCACACTCCACCCTCTCCCATACATTTACCCACTCTACCGCACTCCTCCAACCTGGGCCACACCACTCCACACACTGAGACCACTCACACGCACCCTGCAGTCACAACATACCACTCTTCTCCCTTCCTTTTTTTTTTTTCACCCTTAACCTCCTCCTCTTCCCTTCTCTCATTTCACCCTCTCCCTTTCCCTCTCCTGTTCCACCATCGACCAAGATAGCAACTCGAGCATTTCAACCCCTTGAGCACGACGGTACACGACCCTTGAGCACGACGGTACACGACCCTTGAGCACGACGGTACACGACCCTTGAACACGACGGTACGACCCTTAGGTACGACACCTTGGTCGGGTCGTAACGTTACCGTGCCCGTTGATCGTACTGACGTGCTCAAGGTTCATGCCGATCGTGCTGTCGTGCTCAGAGTCGATTCGTACACGTCGCTGGCCAGGAAAACCATCATTACCGTCTATCACCGGTGCCCAGAAATATAAGCGAGGGTTCCGTGTTATTCGGTAGGTCGTTCGCAATAATACCAGTAATTACGTGATCTACGCAACGCCAATGCTTTCGACACTAATCATAGATTTTCGCCACACACACTTCCCGTCTTCGGACACGCCCGGCGTTACGTTAACAGCTACACGAAAACAAAATCGATATCGATTCTTTTTTCCCTTTTCCCATTAGCAATCGCGTTCGCACGACCAGACAACTCTAATTTCGTATGCATGAGAGAGATTTAGTTAACACTATGATATATATAAAAGGGAAAAAATGTTAAATTGTCTACTGCCAAAAAAAAAAATCAATCATCCCAAAATTTTTGAAAAGCTGCGAAAAAAAAAAACAACAACGAGGAGAGATATTCACGCAAGCCATTTTAGGTTAAGGCTCTCCCGAACTAAACCTCCAGCAACAACCAACTCTCCTCTCAAATGGCAATAAAATTAAATAAAACCCCCAGCGGATCAGTTGAAGCGTACAGCCTTAATGAGATTTGGCCAGAATAAATGGTGTGGGCGTTTCAGTGTGTCGCGTCCCGTTCGCGCCACCCCTCTGTTGTCAAAGATTACGTCACGATCCCAAGGGGGGGGAACGAACCACCACGTTGCCGCTTTTCAAAACCATACGATCACGGTCGGTTACGATCAACACTAGTTAATTCAGCCTTATTCTTTATAATTTGGAAACAATCACGTTTAATTACGGTTTAGTAATTATATATGTATTATGGGGTGGCTCCAAAAAGCACGGTTCTATCATTTGGACAAAACTGTGCTTTGGCAACGTTGGCTCAAGAGACCGCGGGAAGCGTACGGACCAAAACTTGAACACAAACACTAAACTTAACGGACCTTACATTACCATTTTCTTCTCTAAATCGACGCGTCATGGCCATCTAACTCCGATGATGTTCTTATCCAAATTGCGCCCACGAGGAGACCATAGGTAAGGTGTAGTTATAGTAGGAAAAGACGGGAACAAGAGTCCACATATGATTCTCCCCCTTGGCATGTGACGAATGAGAAAAAATCGTACACACGCGTTGGCAATCGATCGATCGGATAAAACCAAGTGTTTCTCCTCGGGCCGTATCCGAATTATCGGTGCACTTCATCTCGACGATTATTAGTGGTACACGTTAACACCAACCGGACACAAATTTCATATCGAAGACACAGAAAAAGACGCCCCATAAAATCTCATTTCAACCTCTTACTTTTACATTATTTTTTTGTGGGAGGAAAAATAAGGAATTCGTACTTAATAGACGAGGCCCATGCCGAGGACAGATGCTGGTACGGGACAAGCGACTGCCTCCAGACCAACGGCAACTCTCCCTCCCAAACCACCGCGTATTGCCCGTGAATATGCCATCCAACGCGATGTCTTGACAAAGGCGCCATTAATTCGATTTCTACACTCGATCCGTCCGTCGTAAGGAACGGATTCTAGTTCAAATGACCCTTGCGTCTGGACACTTGATAAATTTAAGAACATACACACACAGACACACACACACACACACACACACACACACACAGACACACACACACACACACACACACACACACACACACACACACACACAGACACACACACACGCACACACACACACACACACACACAGCAAGTTTAATATGCAAATAGGATCAAGTCTATCAGGGAAAACGCGCGAATTTACTGCAAATAGGAAAAGTGAGAACCGGCATTTCTTTTTTCTTCTTATTTGGAGGAGGACAAATTGTAATACAAGACACTAACTGGAAAGAAAAACAAAGGAGAGAGAGAGAGAGAGAGAGAGAGAGAGAGAGAGAGAGAGAGAGAGAGAGAGAGAGAGAGAGAGAGAGAGAGAGAGAGAGAGGACGTTTTCCTGATACGTTTTCTATTCTCCCTCTTCCATTCGTTTCCTTCCTCTTTTCATTTTCCTTCCAATTCCTTCCTCCCCTTTAATCCCTCCCTTCTCCCCCGAAACCCCCCCAACACTCTCCTCCTTACAACTTTGCTTTGACAAATAATTTAATCATGTCAATTATCAGTGAGTGAGCTTGATCAAGAATGACAACATAATTAGCACGAACGTCATCCGTTTTCTCTTCAGAGCGGAGACTAAAATAATTCATCCTTAAGAGTATCAATTAATGATAATAATTAATCAGATTGTTTCTATTCTTTTTCATCTCACCTTTCTTTCTACCACTGTTATATGTACTCCGCTAATGAAAGCGCTACCCACTGGGGATGAAAGAAAAAAAACTCGTAATAACTAAACACATTTAAAAGATTTCCAATACAATTGAAAATAAAGAAATGAAAAATACTCTCTGCTGATTACATTCGAGAATGCTTCGACCCCACCAAGTAAATAAAAAACAAAACACTTGATTTTAACCAATCAGCCAATCCAGACGACCTTAGCAAACCCTAGAACGTTTTCTTTTAACACAAAGCTTTTTAAAGTCTTATGATTCGTTTTCCAGCGGGTCGTACCACCGTGATCAGAGGGGTCGTAGTACTACCGTAGTTATCGCGGGTCGTAACCTGCGCGTGCTGGAATGGTCATACGTACAGTCGTGTTCAAAGGGGGGTCGTACCGCTGTGAGCAAAGGGGCTTAAGAAAGATCACGTGACGCCACCGTGTGAAGACGGAGCCAACAACCCCAACTGAAATATCCATGACGCGCGGAAATTAATAAATATAAAAAAAAAAACAAGATCAAGACGAATATAACGATGAAAAAAAAGGAGGATACGAATTGACGAATTGCAATGGCATTCACATAGCGACATACCGCGCGTAGACAACCTCACCAGGACCCGACACCCAAAAAACCTTCGATCAATACTCGATAATCGTGGATGATGATTAGCTGGGGGATATTCCAATAAATATATATATATAAAAAATATTAGGAGTTAATAAGCATGGTTTCCGGTAGGGGCGACGCTCCCACCTTGCAAAGCTGCTAAATAATAGGGAGGGGAAGGAGACTGAAAGGCAGTGGGAATCCAAAATTGAGCGCCTGGGTGACGTACATGTGGTGTTTTTCGGAAGACTTGTGATTGCCTTCCATATAGGGAGGGATTATCGCCCACACGTGCCGTGGTATTGGAACCCCACGTCGCCCACAGGTGGCGTGGTATTGGGACCCCTTCATCGCCCACAGGTGGCGCGGTACTGGGAATGAGCTGGCTACCACAGGGCTTCCTCCTGGATCCAGCCTTATCCATAAATACAAAAATAATCTAAAGAAAATGGGATGTGGGTATCGCAATAGGGCAAATTCTACTGATAAGATAAGATAAGGAAGGTCATGTATCATCATCTTACAAATGGCTGCAGAGACATTAAGGGCGAAGGAAATGACATACCACATCTCCGGCGTGACAAACAAAGCCAAGCCGAGCATAGCCAACATGGCCGAGCCCCAGCAAACACAAACACAGCAGAGACTCGCATAAAATTCACACAAAAGCAAAAAACTAATAAAAAAGAAATAAATGCATTACACCAGAAGTCACTTACTAATCTTATAAATGAATCACAATATCCTCATATATTTATCAGTTATTCATGACAATATTTTTTCGTGTTCTTAAACTATCTTTGCAAGATATACATAATTGTATATGCATATATATATATATATATATATATATATATATATATATATATATATATATATATATATAACAGTGAATAAAATTTATATCAAATATGATGAGCAATTAGACCACGGTAATTACTCGGGTTAGAATATACAAAAATACGATTTTCTTTTTTATTCAAACGTAATGTAATTCATTTTTCAGCAACGTAATGAAATACCGGGAAAGTTGGTGTAGATTTTACACTGGGGATTACACGGTGTTAATGAATAAGTTATACATAATTATGATGCCACACAACCAGCAACACACCAAACTTTCATTCATTCTCGGATGTAGAGGGGAAAAAAAAGGGTTAAATGAATGGAAAATTAACGCGACACAATCTCTCCCATCTGGTCATGCGGGGGGGGGGGGGTGGAATAGGGGGGATGGGGATGGGGGGTCAATGTCCTTCGACTAAGTAGTGACTCACCTGTAGAACACCTGTGGGGGGGGGGGGGAGGTGGGGGAAGATGACGTCAACATCACGGGTTAGGGGGACGAGGAGGAGAGGTGGAGGGTCTAGGGGAGGGGGGGGGGGTGTTGTTAAACCAGAATAAACAAACAACCGGAACAAACAATCTACTACCATCTGCTTACAACCGAAGCAAAACAAACAAACCAAAAAAATTCGCCAAGTATGAAAGACAAACCATGGAATGCAGAAGGCCGGATAAGCGAGACTTCATACCGGCGGCCCAGACAATGAGGAGGTCGATTATCCGGACGCCCGAGACTTGGTTCAATCGAACTTCGGAAAACCGGAGTATTGATACGGCAGCTCGGGATCCGGTATTGGGTCCAGGCGTCACAACACGGCGAGGAAGGGGGGAGGGGGGGTGACAAATGCCGGGGAGAGGGAGGTGGCGGGTCTTGCCAAGGGGGGGGGGGGAAGAGTAGGGCCGGAGAGAGGGGGATAGGGGGGAGGAGAGGGAAGAATAGGAAAGGAGAAGGGGAAGGCTAGGAAAGGGGAGGGGGAGAAGGCCAGTAGAAGAGGGAGAAGACTCGTGGGGAAGAGGGAAGACCAGAGGAGATGGGGGAAGAAGATCAAGGGAGGAGGAGGATGAGGAAGACCAGGGGAGGAAGATAGAAGACCGAGAGAAGACATGGGGAGTAGAGGAGGGTAGATGAGGGAGGAGGCGGGGGATACAGAAGCCAAAAATTAGGACAGATGAGGAAGATGGGAGAGGGAGGGAGAGGAGAAAGCAAAATCAAACATCATGCTATATCTTAAGACACCAAACCAGCTAATCCTCCCAACTATATTAGAAGTCTACAACGAAAATCAAGACGATATACCACACGAGACAGATCAGATGTTCTGTCCCCCTGGTGTTCAAAGTATGGATCACCAATTCCTCACCCACTCCACAACCACACGAGCCAAATACACAGAGTGTATGTGTAGTCTCAGAATTGTCCTTCAACACCTGACGGAGGTGTTAAAAGATTGATCACAGTGTGGATTTAGTAGCGTTGACGCTGACGCCCATTTAAATGAACCCCGGCAACACACACACACACACACACACACACACACACACACACACATTCTCTCTCTCTCTCTCTCTCTCTCTCTCTCTCTCTCTCTCTGTCGAGTTAAGGGGTTCATTAAACAATTCATAACTATATATATAGATATATATGTGTGTGTGTGTGTGTGTGTGTGTGTGTGTGTGTCTGTGATGCAAACACGACACACAACACTAAGGTTTACAACTCTAAATAGCCACGACAATGCAAACATGGCGTCCAGCGATTCTGGATAAATAAGTGTAAATAAGTCGCCTGACAACTTCAATTAGCGATGGCAGTGTAGACGACGCCTCAATAAAGAACTCGGGTGATTACCGACAGATAATTATAAATGAGGTATCCGCCACCCGTAATTACCGATAAAGTTGTAAATTGGTAGTTATGTTGTACAAATAAATATAAACTGTAAATGACACCCATTGAAGAGCACTGTAAACGACAACCCACTGAAGTGTAAACATCTGCCCACGTCACCACTGACTGCAAATTCGATCCACCGGAGCGACGACGACCACGACGACGGGACACGGGAACGCCGAATGCAACGCAACGTGACGTCATCACCGATACCACAATGCGGCGGCGGTGGCTCTCTGGAGGCCGCCGGCAACCCCCTCTCCTCCCCCCTTCCCCTCCTCCATGACGTCATGAACGGGTTCCAGCCCGCTGACTGGCTGACGCGGAGCCAATCGCGGGGGGCCTGCGTGACGCCAACTGCCGGTTAATTGTCCAGCCGGACTGATGACAGAGCAGGCCGGTAGAGGAGGAGTGTGTGTGTGTGTGTGTGTGACCATGAGTACCACGGCACGACCCTTGAGTACGACCTGGCCTTGAACATGACCATATAAATGAACGCAAGGGTCGTCGCACAAGCCATTCTCGTGTCTTTCTCGACTAAACACCGAGGCAACACCCCTCCACCACCACCTCCATCAGCGACATGAGGGAGGAGGAGGAGGAGGTGAGCATCGCATCCCTCAACATACAAGTCTACAGCTGGGGAACACCACCACCCTGTCGGGCCCTGCCCGGCCGCCCCCCTGCCACCACCACCACCACCCAGGGGCAGGACCAAGAATCGCAGCAAGGGCTGCACTGATTATTACTGGCGAACAGCCTCGTGACAAACTGCCAGTTAGCTAGTACACCACACGCCAGAGGCTACGACGGGATCAAGACGGGAGGGAGGGAGTGAGGAAGGGGTAAGTAATCGCTCCAGAGGACGTGTCGCTCGTAAAGCAGACGACAGTAGACAGATGAAATAAAATGTAAATAAAGACTCTACTTACGCCCACGAATCTACGATTGCGTCGTTCAAGCCAACGGTAGTTAGGACACTGTTAAAGAGATAAGGTGGTTCGGCCAGCGAGGAAGGTAGGTTGGTCGCGTCAGACTAGTGGAATGGATTATGTAGTTGAGAGTCAATGGAGATGATTGGGTCGTTACGCTGTCGTAGGAGATTAAGGAAGATTGGGTAGTTAGGCTACAGAGAGAGAGAGAGAGAGAGAGAGAGAGAGAGAGAGAGAGAGAGAGAGAGAGAGAGAGAGAGATTATGTAGTTAGGTTACTGAAGGATTATGTGCCCAGGCCACTGTAAGGGATTATGTAGTTACGCCAACGGTACAGAACACACACACACACACACACACACACACACACACACACAGTCAAGCCAACGATTTATGTGATTAAACCAGTGACACAGGTAATTAGGCCCTTAGAGAGCCCATCAACAATGAACCCCATCCCAGCCCCATCACCAGCGGATGGGCGGCCCCGTCAGGGCAGTGGCAAATGAATTGATAAACCACCACAGTCTTCACACCACAGGTAAAGCAAAGGATTATAATAAAGTAGGAGAGTGTGGCGGGAGGGGAGGACGGGCCGGGCCGGGGCGGATGGGGGAGAGGGGCTGGGCCGGGGAGATGGGGAGCATTAACGCTGGCGTCGGCCCTGTTTCCTCACTTCTCTTCATTTGCCTCACCAAGATATTAAGGTAACGATGAAGAATGACGAAAATTTGCTTGAAACCTCTTTTTGGATTTTTCTTGAGGTGGGGGTGGTGAGTAGGGGGGGGAGGAGTGGGGGGAAGGGGGGGAGGGATTGCTGAGGGGAAAATTTTTTTACAGGTTCACGCAAAATATATAATAAAAAAAAGGAGAGAGAACAAAGCCCAAAGCCCTGAGGGGGTGTATGAAGGCTGTGTCCAAGGTGAGAGAGAGAGAGAGAGAGAGAGAGAGAGAGAGAGAGAGAGAGAGAGAGAGAGAGAGAGAGAGTGTTCAGAAATACCCCCCCCAAAAAAAAACGTTAACACCCCCCCAACCCTTTACTGGGAGGGGAGCATACCCCGGGTCCGCTATGTTAATGCAAGTTAGCATACAGCACGTCCAGAGTCCGCTATGTTAAGGTGTGTTGGTATATGCCAGCAGAGAACACGGGGCGCACACACCGCACAGCCAGGATATAAAGGCGTTGCGTCATCGCCCTCATTGCTGTAGCATACTCTTGCCCCCCCCCCCCCACAGTCCCTCCCACAACGACAATGGGATGCACTAAACTACACGAAACCCCTCCACGACGACACGAAGCGCCCCCCCCCTACCCCCTACCCCCTCAACAACACTAAACTAGGGAGGTCGATAATATAAGCCCACCCTACCCTCCCTCCACGACAACATGGGGAAGGGGGTGGGGGGGGACCTCAACGGCATGAAACAAGGGGGGGGGGGACCTCAACGACAACACGAACACCCCCCCTCCCCCCACTTCGACGACAACACGGAGCTTCACACAGCAGAGCGCATTTAAAACCCGAGTTCATATAATGCCACGAGTTAGACACACACACACACACACACACACACACACATACACGAAAAAAAGGCAAAAAAAAGTATAAAATAATGACATTACACCGCGGTAATAATAAGGCCACACGGTCAATATTCACGCAGGTTAACATGTCAGAATTAACACGACCTTGATGTTAATACGCGCTAATCTAACCTAACACAAAAGATACGTACCGGCCACGCGATTCGATTCTCCTCGGCCATGTTGAACGTCACAAATATAAATGATCATTACGTGTTCATAAAGTGATATAGGGGGGTGGAGGGGCGGCGGCCCTTCCATGTTTATGGTGTGGGACCATCGCCTGAGGAATCACGCCACCCAGCTGTTTGGCTGTCGTGTTCAGGGCGACTAACTAAAGGAGTGAAATAGACGTGAGAAATGAAAAGGTGTAGATGGTATATATATATATATATATATATATATATATATATATATATATATATATATATATATATATATGACACATAAGACGTATCTGCGTCCCACTGGAAGGGTAGGTGGGAAGGGTGTGAAAAGCTGTGTCGCAAGAGATTGACGGTGTGTCAAAAGCTATACAGATGATAACACAGAGACATCATATTGCAGGTACGAGAAGGACCATCATGGCTTATCACCATTCATTTCCTCACACTGGTATTTCCCTAAACGATCCGCTCCTTCCTCAGGTAGTTAACAAGCCCAATCGCGACCTACGAAACCATACAGAACTACCTTGCCGGACGGAGATCAACCAGATGATGTGGAGTACCAAGCGACCAGGAGGGAGGACTGGGTGGCTGGTAGGTAGAGACGATGGTCCAGCAACCAGAAATTAGCAAAGGATTCTCCGCCCGCTGTTTACATTCCGTTACCCCTAATTGGCCTCTCTTATCTAATCATTTTCCGAGGCTGAATCTGTGTTATATATATATATTGTATACTGCAGGACGAAGTTCGTCCAGGAGGTACTGGACGAAGCCAGTCCGGCCACCTTCGTTCGTCCAGGAGGTACTGGACGAAGCCAGTCCGGCCAGCCTCGGTTCGTCCAGGAGGTACTGGACGAAAGTTCGTCCACGACTTACTGGACGAAGTTGGTCGCATCAGCCTTGTTCGTCCACGAGGCACCGGACGATGTTCGTGCAGCTGTTGCTGTACTGTGCAAATGAGCCGCCGGCTCAACAGTGTGCTTGTACTGCGGCACTGCTCTTGTTCTCGCTGCTAACTGCTACTTCAGCTGTTGCTGCTGCTTCTGCTGCCACCGTTACTGCTGGCGGTGTACAGTCCCGGTGTCGCTGAAGCCGTGAGCGTCCAACACCAAACACAGGGGACCAATCGATAGCAGGCAGGGTCCTCACATGTAGCAAGGTATCAAGGATTTTATGCACACCCCGAATTACAAAGAGGGGTGTGGTGTGGTGTGGGGCTCGGGTGAGGTGGTGTGGGGCTGGGGTGAGGTGGGGTATGGGGGGGTCGTCATACATACGGATCAATACAAAGGGAGGGGGGGTGGTTGTGGTGTGTGTGTGTGTGTGTGGTGGGGGGGGGGGGGGGTTTGTCAGGTCCTCTTTTCCCTTGGCCCTGAACAGTGAGGGATCACCATGCGAACCTCTTTTCATGCCCTTCACGCACACCCTCTGTGATAAGGTTCAAGCATTCCATCTACCTGTGGAGGTCCTTGAGGAAGAGGGAGGAGGGGGGGGGGGGTCTCCTCTCATGCCCACAATGGAAGAGATCATTACCATGGGAAGGTAAGAAGATGTCATCGAATTTCCTATTTTCCCAAGCCTCACTTTAGTAAGCATTTTCTTTTATTAAGCTACTTAATGTGTTTTGGTCCAGAGCAGCCTTCTCAAACACGACATAATGAGCATGAAAGTCCAAACAACGCAGGTAGTAATGAATCACAAAATAACAGCGACAGAAAGTCAGCCATTAACCATTAGCAAGCTACCATGAGCCAAATGATCGATATCCAATCACTTAACACAGTCAGAAGACCACAGATGACTACAGTCACTAGCACAGTCAGCAGAGACTGGAGAAACGACCAGTCAAGCAGCAAGCTAACTGCCCACACAAGCAGCCACCAATTCATGCAACCAGGCAGCCAGCCATGCAGCCGGCGGGAGCGCTAAAGCTAACCCGCCACGCAGCTAAGCAGCCACTCCTACAGCTAAGCGACCATATAGCGCAAGTCCTCCCCAGCAATGCTCTTGGCCACGCCCGCCACTCGGCCACGTACCCCGCCTCCTTCCCTGCATGCATGCCACCTATGCAAACAGCTACCTTTACCGAGCAGTTTCATGATGGAGCTCCAGTCATGCACCCAGTCGACGACAGTCAAGCAACCAGGAGGGAGGAAGGTGGCAAGGTAGGCATGCAGGCATACATACGGTCAGGCGGACGCATTCACGGCAAGCAAGCAAACACTAAGGACAAATAAAAAAAGGAAAACAATCAAGGAGCTAAGAGAGGAAAAAAAGAGGCAAGCCGACAAACAAGAATTAAGGACGAGAAGGCATGGGAACAAGACGAGCAAGTGAGGAAGCGAAGCAAGCAAGCAAGCAGGAGGGAGGAGGAGGAGGAGGGAGGGCCACTGGCTCGAGCCAGACAAGTGCCCATTATGTCATCAATCGTCAGATAACGAGCGACAACTTCGTCGAAGCCATGACCAGAGATCCCTCACTTTCCCAGAAGCCGTAAGTAAAAATAATCATAACAACAACAAAAAAAAGACAAAATAAATACACACATTAAACTGTCAGCAGCAGCAAGGGCGTCCTGACACTTCCTCCTGAGGGCGGCGGCGGGCGGCGTCAGCGATACCTGTCAGCCGTGGCGTACAGGGCGGGAAGGGCTTCACAAAGCGTCAGGAGCAATAACCGCTTGACACCTTTCTTTCTTACCACCCCTAAACCTACCCCTTACCCACCCCTCTCTTCCCCTTGCGTCTGGGCCACCCGCCTACAGACACTATGTAAACACGGGCGTAAATCCCCGAGAGAGAGAGAGAGAGAGAGAGAGAGAGAGAGAGAGAGAGAGAGAGAGAGAGAGAGAGAGAGAGAGAGACGCACATTTGGCGAAGCAACTCGACCCACGGAATGACCACCACCTCATCCGGACGTGGGAGAACCGGGGATGGGCAGTGTAGCGGGCAGCTGCCAGGCCCTCCCTTCCCTTCCCTCCTCCCAGAGCTGGTCCGGACACAAGACACGGGACCGGACAGTAACGCCGGCAAAAACATCCTCGTTACGGTGAAACAGATAGTAATATTGGGTCCGTTAAGAGCCGGGTAAACGGGCCCAACAGAAGTGTTGTAACGGCTCCGCACCTGACGGGTCTTCCACGGCGGGATAATGATACGGCGATACCGGAAAATTACGCCTTGTTTTGTCGTCGCAATCGAAGCCTTGGACAACACACGTTTTACTTTCACTTCACATATATATATATATATATATATATATATATATATATATATATATATATATATATATATATATATATATATATTCAACGGGGTAAAGTGCAAACAATGAAGAGTAAACACTTATATCACCTTTACGAGTCGTAATTTCTGTGTTACCTAAAGTGAGAGAGAGAGAGAGAGAGAGAGAGAGAGAGAGAGAGAGAGAGATAGTGTACCCACGATAGGGGAATCCCCCACTCAACAAAATCGCGAAAAACAATGACGGTGACAACGCGAATATACCAATTAACCGCGAGGTTGTTAAGTGGCAATTACCACCCGCTGGTCCATGCCACCAACCAACCCCCCATCCAACTAACCCTCCCCCCTCCCACGCCACTAACCCCCGGGTCGCAACCCCACAAACCCCCACGCCACTAACCCCCGGGTCGCAACCTCACTAACCCCCACGCCACTAACCCCCGGGTCGCAACCTCACTAACCTCCACGCCACTAATCTCTGGAGGGGTTGCCACCCCTCTAACACCTCCCCCCCCCCCCACACACACACAACACAACCAGCACAAAACACCATTTTATCCATTAACGTACGAAAACGGGGTATCATTGGATCAACACCAAGGAGGCCATTTGGGTCGTATCAAACGAAGAGAAATAAGTGTTAAATCAACAAGGACACACACACACACACACACACACATCGAAACAGCTCCTCTCCCCCCCCCCCCCCCCGGCGAAGGAGACTCCTCCCGCGTGATATCGCTAAATAAGGAAAAACGCGGCGATAAATAAGGCTTTTTAAAAGGCCTAAACGCCACACAGCCGCAGACCGACACAGCCTAGCGTGACAAACTGTGCAATTATGGCGTGGGCTACACCCAGGACGGGACCACACGCTTCCATCTTGCTGCCCGCTTACACCCAACCCCCCACCCCACCCACCGTTACCCACGTCCTGAGGTTGGGGGGAAGGGAGGGGGAGGGAGGGAATCCTGTTGGTGTGGGGCGAAGGGAAGGGAGGGGAGGGGAGGGTGGTCTGTTGTGGGAGTTGTGGGAGGGTGGGGTCCACGTGGAGTGTGGTGAAAGTGTGGTGGGGGGGGGTAAGATATGATATGGGTGAGAGAGAGAGAGAGAGAGAGAGAGAGAGAGAGAGAGAGAGAGAGAGAGAGAGAGAGAGAGAGAGAGCGTGTTCTCCATGATGCCACACCCCACCCCACCCCAGATATATAAACTCGTATCATTTCAGAAAGCAACACACAGCCTCCTGCTCCCTTCCCAGATCACGCCACGCCAACTGCTAATAGAGCAACGACTTTCATAGAGGCAGTTTATATAATAAAGTCACGTGCTAATATAAAGCGGCAGTTTATATGATAAAGGCACGTACCAATACGAAAGTGGCAGTTTATATCATGAAGTCAAGTGCCAATACAAAGTGGCGGTTTATATCATGAAGTCACGTGCCATTATAAAGTGGCAGTTTATATCATGAAGTCACGTGCCACAAAAGTGGCAAAGGATTTTATTATCTCCTCAAATCATGCCATATACACCCTTGACACCCTTCTCAAACCTCCCTTCCTTCTCTTTTATTTTCTCTCCCTCTCCCTCCACACCCTGTACACTCGCACCATCTCCACACACACACACACACACACACACACACCCTTCTCCACTCCTATTCTCTCCTTCTACATCCTCCCTCCATCCCTTTCCTCCAGCCCATTAACCACAAACAAACATCTACTCACTGTACCGCACACACAAAGGCGACTATAGGTAATTACATAAATAATTACATGCACTAAAGGTGAAAATAATCTACATTTCAATCAGGGGTTGAGCTATAGATCACACTCAGGCCCGCCTGTTCTGTTAGGTAAGGGGGAAGGAGGGAAAATATCGACGGAAAGGGAGGAGAAAGAGGGGCAGAGGTGAAAGGGAAAGGCGAAAGAGAATTCCAGAGGATGGGAAGACTTTAAGGAGGATGTGGAAAGGGAAAAGGGGGTAGTAAGAGGAGAGCGGTAAGGAAGGGAAAACAGAGAGGGTTAAAAAGAAGGGGGGGGGGGGGGAAGTGAATAGGGAAGGAGAGGAAAGAGAAGAGGGATGGACAAAAGCGAGAGACAAAAAAAAAAAAAAGAGACAGTGAAAATAATGATAGAGCACAGGTGATAATAGGTTAACGAGGCGAACGGGAGAGGAACTGAAGAGGTGGGGGAGAGAAGTGAGAGGCAAACAGCTCAGAGAACAGGAAGGAGGGAGAGTGAGGACGGGAGAGGGAGGAAGAGTGGGTGAGCCCTATCTCAGACCAACGATACGAGACGTAGATGAGGTGACTGTAATTAGTGAGGAATTTTACCCAAGCCACCCCTCTCACCAGACACCTGGCAGAAAACGAGGGGCGAGGGCAGGCCAGTCAGCCAAGTGTGGTAGGGAGTCACTCACTCATCGCCAACTGAACATACTCTTTCCCCCTTCCTTCCTCCTCCTCCCCATCGTTACTATCCGTCTCTCCTTCTCCCTACTGTCTTTCCCTATTTCTTCCCATCTCCCCATGGTCTTATAGCCATTCCTCCCTGGGGCTCTCCACCACATTATCTCCTCCCCTCTCCTCACCCTCCGTCTCTACCCTATCCCCCTTCCCCCCAACTATCCATCCTCACCATCCCTTCCCCCTGCTTATCTTCTCCCCCTCTCCCAACTCGCTCCCCCGGCAGCTTTGCATGTCCTTAATTACCAAACAGCTATTTACAAACAGCCAACAGCCAATTGCAGGTAAAGCCCCCCCTCCCCTCTCCCCAACAACCCCCACCTCCCCTTCATCCCCCTCTCCCTCCCATCCCACCAGACCTTTCAACGCCAGTAGTTCGGCTGGGCCAATCACCGCCCTAACCACCTCTCCTACTAGCCATTAAATTACGGGATTACGTTCGCGAGTGTGCGGCAGCCCTCAATTAGTGCCTGGCAATTATGAGGCTGTTCATAATTAACAAGGGTCTCACACTGGGCAGGTGCAGATGAAGACGGTATAAAGAGGCCGTAACCACCGGGAATTATATGACAAAACACGGATTGCTCCAGCCAGCCAGCCAGCCAGCTTGCTCGCTCGCTCTCGCTCCCCCCCCCCCCCCCTTTCCCCCGGGGGAGTGAGTGGGATGGGGGGAGGGAAACAGACCTCTTGCAACACATGGCTCAGGGCGCGTCCGTCCACCCCGGCCTGATTAAACCGTCCGCTGACAACATCCATTACCGAGGCCACTCATCAAAATAATGTTGGTAGTGCATCGTGATGGGCGAGGCAGCCTCGACCGACCCCTCCTGCATGGCGCACAGACAGGGGGCACAAACAGTACATGGGAACATTGTGGACCTCATGGTCCATGACGAGGTCATCTGCTGGAGGATAGTACATGGGAAGGACAGATAACACAAGACCTGATGGTCTGTGACGAGGTTATCTGCTGGAGGATAGTACATGGGAAGGGCAGATAACACAACACCTGATGGTCTATGACGAGTTTGTGTGCTGGAAGACAGCACATGGAAAGGACAGATAACACAAGACCCGATGGTCTATGACGAGGTCATCTGCTGGAGGATAGTACATAAGGGCAGATAACACAAGACCTGATGGTCTATGACGAGGTCATCTGCTAGAGGATAGTACATGGGAAGGGCAGATAACACAAGACCTGATGGTCTAAGACGAGGTTATCTGCTGTAGGACAGTACATGGGAAGGACAGACAACAGAAGTCTGAATGAACATTGAAACAAAACTTACGGTAAATAAAACCACCAGGATAACCATCCATTCAGATCTTCGCCCATAACTCCTGTCAACTGTCAACTTACAAAAACAATTTACTGGACATTTCTGACCATCCTCCTTTGCATTCTAACACCATCGAAAACATTCTTATATAAACCTAACTACGGACAACTGGTAAATCTAATAATAATAAAAAAAATAATGCATGACAGCGAACCAATCAAAAAGAGAAACGAGTTTCCTTCATGAATTTGAAAAAAAATCTCCACACGTCTCTAGTCTTTCACAGACCACTTCCCCTCCTCCCTCCCTCACCCCCAGCCGGTTCTTGGCTACTTCCTTATCGCTCCGTCGTCTGCTGATCAGTTAAGTATTTCCCCGGAACTCCTTTTTTTTTTTTTCCCCGACACTCTGGACGTGTGACACAGTACGGTACGAACGAAGTCCGTTCGTCACGTAACGAGCCACTGAGAGAGAGAGAGAGAGAGAGAGAGAGAGAGAGAGAGAGAGAGAGAGAGAGAGAGAGAGAGAGAGAGAGAGAATGGTTCTCGTAACTACCAGCAACATCATTATCAGTCATCATCGTATAAGCGTACGGTAATTACAGGTCACTTTACATACGGCCCCCACTACAGGCAAATGACTAAACGATATGTGATCAATCTTATTTATACACAAGGAGGAGAGAAAGATGGATACGTAGCATACATATGTACTGCCGAAAGGGTAGATTAATATCACCATAAATAAATGATCAAATAAGCACATATCATCATGCATTCATGATCTACTCCGTGCGTGTTTAACACACACACACACACACACACACACACACAGGCCACGAACGTACAACCCCCTTCCCCGCACTGCACCACTTGGTAATTAAAAACTGGTAATTATACATACACAAACATACTCACAGACGGACATAATTAAACAGAGTCATACGTGCAGGACAGCCAAACACAGACAAGTTCAAAGACAGACAGACAATAAATAGTTCTTTACTTTTACAGACGAAATAATACAGTTATCAAGACTGGTAGACATGTACACAGACGACAGAGATGTACATACACGCGCCAAGCGAGGTACACACACACACACACACACACACACACACACACACACACACACACATTCAGGCAGACAATGACTTAGGTGCAAAAAAAAAAATAATTACCCGCCTCGTCCGTGTGAATGTCGACCTGGAAAATCAATTCCTGTAGAGGCAATACGATGATGACCATTGGCTCTTTCATCATCCAGTCTCTCTCTCCCCCTCGCCTCCTGACCGATCCATACGAAGATGAACACAATGGGGCGGTAAGAACACTGAGGAGGACGCACGACGGAACACGCATGACAGACGAGCCACCGCTGCCCTTCCAGCGAGGGAAGGTGTGTGTGTGTGTGTGTGTGTAAGGCCGGCCCCGGGCGAAATCACCACCATCTTTGTTCCGATCGATCTGCCTACCCAGTCACGTGATAGTGTTGTCAACTTCACGTGTTATAAAAAAAAAAAAAATTATAGTAGTAGCAGTAATTCTACGAGAATTTCTACACGTCCTCCTCGACACGTACTACGAAATTTCACGGACCTCTCGTGTCGCGCGAATCCATAGAATAATGATAATAAAAAAAAGGAGGACACACTACTTAAATATGTACCTTACACTTTGTAGGGTCGTAAGCATGATTATGTTTACTGCGGTACGATACGTTTTCCAGCGGGGGACGGCAGCGGGCGGAATGCATACAACAAATAGTAGAAATGCACGGCAAAATACTTCCCCGACCCCGGCTATATACAAACACCTGCCCCGGGTAGTTATTCCCCCCCGGCATCGCCTGCTGCTGCTGCTGCTGGTCTCAACGGGAGTGTGTAAATAAGGACGAACGCTGTGATTAGCCTGCCCATTACAGGCTAATTACGGCGAATCAAGGATGGGGTGGTGGGACGGTGCCCCCCACCCACAGGAGTCCGGCTGGAGATATGTGGAAACACACACGCGCGGGTTGTGGGGAAGCAAGGTGGTGATTTCTGGGGGGGAAGGGCGGAACGACCAGCTGCCCGGGGTAATCAGGGGTCAACTGGCTGGACACGGCCAGGTGGAGATAACCACAAGGCTCTCGCCAAACAGTGAGACACAGACGAATGATAATTCCACAGGGAAAAAGAGCTCATTATCATTATCATCATTACCATTATCGTTACGACCGCAGGACGGATTTCATGGGGTTATCCTCCTGCTATCACGGACTGCGCTCCGAGCAGTAGAAGGGAACTGATGGATTCATTTGGAACAAGAAAGGTTCCTCGAGGTGACTGCGGGTTCCTCCCGTCCACTGACAACCATACTGCAGTCCAGTAACCTCCTCCTCCTCCTCCTCTCTCTCTCTCTCTCTCTCTCTCTCTCTCTCTCTCTCTGTGTACACATAGACACAATACGGAAGAGAATACCAAGGCTTCGCTGTAGGAGTAAACGTGGCGCCATCTATAAAGGTCCATCCTCGTGTGCATGTGTGAAATCTAAATACTGGAAACATTAAAAATCATGAACGCAAGTTAATCCATATTTTCCATAGAGCAGGAGAGATGGAAAGAGGATGAAAACAAACAACCGTAGACTGCAAACAAACAAATACAGACACAACTGTTTGCATGAACTTAATTATACAAAAATGTGCGAGTGTCCGCTCGATCCATCAGGGCCAATAGTGATTACAATATGTACGGTCTATCACAGCTTGCATCGACAATATGTCTGATTGGCAATCATCAGAGTGACGAGAGAGAGAGAGAGAGAGAGAGAGAGAGAGAGAGAGAGAGAGAGAGAGAGAGAGAGAGAGAGAGACTGCGTCACAATTTTCACAACAGGAATTCCCATACATACCACGGCAGGTGTGGTCAGACAGACCTATAAACCACGCCAACACCATAGACCCATTAATCCAAACCAACACTACCACAGTATATATATATATATATATATATATATATATATATATATATATATATATATATATATATATATACACTGTTCCGGGGCTCAACAGGTGACGGCTGGCCGTGTGGTGAAGTCTGCCAACTACTCAACGACCCAATGGCCCAATCAGGCGAGACAAGTGCCATGTGTCACCAGGAGGGGGAAGGGGAAGGGGGTAAGGGAGGGGAGGGCCACCTCACATCAAGGGAAAGAGAGGGAGAGGGGAGAAGGACGAGATAGCTTTAAAAAAAATAAAAAAAGCTCACTTGTTCTCCCTGGTTGATGGTGTGTTTGGGGAGATGATCCAAGACGATTGTTTGGCAACACTTGGGTGGTTATGTGTGGGGGGGGGGAGGAACTCTGGCTTTATTTTTCCCTTTTCTTTTTTCTAGTTTCATGTAACGAGCTGTTAACTGTGGCCAGGTGGTTGTTCGGGGGGTCATTCGCCACAGTCACGTGTGTCATGCCCGTCCGGGAATGTTTCCTTGTCTCTGGATATGTCAGTTCTCACAGAGGTGACCGGGGCTCCATTGCGAAATAGTTAAAGTCACTCACACCCCTTCATTCTCGTCCTTCCCCCGTTTTCTTTCTTCCCTCCCCTATCTCCTTTTCGCCCATTTCTCAAGCGATTCGTTTCCTTTTATATTTTCGCCTTCCATACATTCCACTCTCACTCCTGACCCCTGTGTTCCTCCTCCTCTTCCTCCATTCCCTCCTTCACACCTCTCCCCTCCCACCTCCTCATTCTTCCTCCTCTTCCCCAACCTCCTCCTCTCCCTTCGCCCAACCTCCTCCTCCTCCTCCTTTTTTTTTTTCCTTCGTTCTTTACACACCAATTACACTACTCCCCTATCCTCCACCGTCCCCATCCTCCGGCGGGCTGGGGACGGTGGTACTATCCGGTCCACGACGTCAGCAGGGACGTGGGGAACGGCGGAGGGTGGGTGGGGGGAACGGAGGAGGGTGAGGGACGTCTATGGGGGTTTGGGGGTGGCAGGAGGAGGAGGAGGAGGAGGAGAAGGTGTTTCGGCCAGGAAGAGATTGATTGAGACGGTTCCTGTGGCCGGATCATTGAATCACCAACGCTGACTGCTGCTGCTGCCCCTCCCCCCCCCCCACCTTCCCCCCCTTCTCGCTCGTTCTTGGCCGTCACCCAACAGGCTTGATGGGTCAATTTTCCAAGAGATTCGTGAAGGATGAAGGTAACAAGGGAGATATGGAGGGAGAGGGGAGGGGGGTGGGGTGTCAGATGAATGGCCCGTGGAGGGGAGTTGAAGTGGGGAGAGAGAGCGAACGATGGGATGGAGGGGGGGAGGGGGAAATAATTGAAAGGAGGTTTAAAAAGTTGTAAAAGAGTAGAAAAGTTGACTAGAACGTAGCGAGGGGAAACGCTCAGAAACCAGATGAGAGGAAGAATATGGTGAACGAAAATAGACTGGAGAGAGTGAGATGGAGAGGGTGGAGGAGGAGGGGGAAGAAAACTCTAGGACGAAGATACGGGACTGGAGGAGAGTGGAACAGGATAAAGGAAGAGATGATGGGTAGAATGGGTAAGAGAGAGAGAGAGAGAGAGAGAGAGAGAGAGAGAGAGAGAGAGAGAGAGAGAGAGAGAGAGAGAGAGAGAGAGAGTTGAGAAGGAAAGGGGACGGGTGATTAAAGAATAGCGTTGGGAGAAAGGGTGGCTAAAGAGGTAAATGGTTGGAAGGAAGTGGGATGGAAGAAGATGGGAGAAAGAAAGGGGCGATTCTAAGGGAGTGGAAGAGATGTAGGGATGTGGGGAGAGTCTACAAAAGGGAGGGTCCAGGAGGGGAGAGGGGAAGGGGAAGCTAGATCTCCACCCTTGGTTTCGTCTCGAGTTAATGGAAAAAGTTTCTTGCTAAACTGTAGTTAGGATTAGCATTTTTGTGTGTGATCATCTCCTCCTGCTGTCTGTCCCGATACATGAACACGCGGAACGGCCGATCCCCGTCCCCCGTCTACTGACAGGGAGGAGGGACCCCGGAGGTGGGACGGGGACGGTGCGTCTGTCACTTTACTCAGGAGGGAGGGACTCCGGAGGTGGGACGGGGACGGTGCGTCTGTCACTTTACTCTCCGATTCCAAAGATTTCACAACACGCCCGCCAGATCAGTGCCCTCACTCCCTCATGTATGAACAACCTGTCCAAAGTTGTGAGCAGAAATGACAATGACCTTCATCGTCTTAATCACCTGATTAGCTCCTCTCATATCACCTCCCCAAAACAGGGATGTCCAAGGTTGAAATAACAGAATACTTAACATATGACACAAAAGTCAACGTGGTGACACTAACACACCAAAAAGATCATGAATATATATATATATATATATATATATATATATATATATATATATATATATATATATATACACAACATTGGCCTGTTCCCTTCCTAACATTACGAAGACGACAACCGTAATAACATATGTCCACCAACTGCAACAAAATGACGGGTCAGCTGCCCCTCTCAACCTCCCACGGTAGGAAACACGTATCAATATGTAAGTAAAAAAAAAACTTTCAGAATGGGGCGGTCCCTCCTGACCCCCTTCAGAGGTGGTGGCAGGAGGGGAGGGGGAGGACGGGAAAGAGTTAAGTCATGGACGGGTGGTGGTGGTGTATGTAAGGGAGGGAGGGAGGGAGGGAATAGGGGATCCAAATGGCGCCTGCCTGCCTCCCTCCCTCCCCACCATCTGTGTGTTCATCGGAGGGTGACCTGATCAACAGGTGAGAGAGGGGCGAGTGAGGGGAGGGGGGGGGGGTTACGGCTGGAAGGGTATAGGGGAAGCGGGAGATGGCGCTGGGGAAAAGGGAGATGGAGGAGGCTGGTGGGGGGGAGCTGGCTGTAGGAGGTGGAGGTGGGGACCCTGCTTAACGACCAAGTCCTTCTAACTACCGCTGGTTGTTAACCCGCCTAAAAGCCTTTGAGCACGGTAGCTCGACCCGTCAACATGATGACCTCGGGTATGGGGGAAGGGTAGGGTCAGGTCAGAGGCCAGGTTATAATACCCAAAGGTAGTTCGCTTGTCTTCAAGGGTCGTCCCGTCGTCAAAGCTCGTCCTCAGGTTTCGCTCGCCCTCCCTCTTCAACCATACCCTATGAACACCGTGTTTGACCGCGTCTTACAAGACGACACCACGTTATGGCAACTGTAACGCTGAGTGTAACACTTGTAACAAACTCTTCGGCTTGTGTCCGCCAAGTCAGTGTTGATTTTGGTGTCATCACCACCAGGTGTGTGTGTGTGTGTGTGTGTGTGTGTGTGTGTGTGTGTGTGTGTGTGTGTGTGTGTGTGTGTGTGTGTGTGTGCGAAACAGAATACACTCTACTGTAGACTGGTATATTTCCTTACATAACATTCTTAAGAGTCAAGTTCGACCCACACAAACGAAGGGTCGTGCTCGAGGGGCGCACAGAAATAAGGCAACTCCAACGTAATAAAAAAGAGGAAATTATCACCAACCTCCAGATTATAATAACAACAACAACAACAACAATAATAATAATAATAATAATAATAATAATAATAATAATAATAATGAGGAAAATTTTCATCTTTCAAGATATAATAATCTTAATAATAACAGAAACAACAAAGAACAATCCTAGTCCCAGAGGACGGAGGTCAGGTCAAGTA
Source organism: Panulirus ornatus (assembly GCF_036320965.1). Taxonomy (NCBI): domain Eukaryota; kingdom Metazoa; phylum Arthropoda; class Malacostraca; order Decapoda; family Palinuridae; genus Panulirus; species Panulirus ornatus. Next base: position 4,108,907 of record NC_092288.1, on the reverse strand, counting down.
GTGATGACCCAAGCATGTCAGGGTTGACCATGCTCCTCGCCCGCTTCCTTGATGACAGCTAACCGCCACACAACACGTAGTTAGCTGCAGCTAAACAGCAGCGGTTAACGTACAACGCAGGTGCCTCCCTCACCCCCCCCTCGCTCTGGGGGTAATTATGCAGCACGGGACTCCTAATTAGTGGACCAGGATTGGTCATTAACGTGCCCAGGTCTTGTAATTACCCCGGTAGGATTCGTAATTACTGTATTGTCCTTTTAAGGCATGTGATTACCGCGTCATGATCGGGGTCAGGCGCATGACTCACGCCTGACCTCCGGTGTACGGCGGTGTGACCCCGCCGACCCCAGCCCCATCCCGGGGCACCCTGGGCACGGCCCTTTGAGCACGACGGTACGACCCTTCGTTACGATGGCATGAGTTTTGACCTGACTTTTAAGGGTCAGGTCGAGGAGGAGGAGGAGGAGGACCACCACCAGGCTATCCCGCCGAAGGGTCGTGGAGTCGTACTCAAGTGAGGTAGTACCGTCGAGTTCGAGGTCAGGAGCGCCGCGCTCAAGTTCAACGTCCTGGGGAGGAGGGATGGTCGTACCTGTGCCTTGCCACTACCTCAGGAAGTCGTGCTCTCGCGTCAATGACTGGCACGGGTCGTACCCGGCACCCACAGCGGGAGTCGTGGCTGCTGGCACTCTCTAAGGAGGAGGGGAAGAGGAGGAGGAGGAGGAGGATGGAAGAGGGGAAGGAGGGAAGAGGAAGAGGAGGAGGAGGAGAAGGAGGAGGAGGAGGAAGAGGAAGAGGAGAAGGGAAGAGGGGAAGGAGGGAAGAGTAAGAGGAGGAGGAGAAGGGAAGAGGAAGGGGAAGGAGGGAAGAGGAAGAGGAGGAGGAGGAGGAGGAGGAGGAGGAGGAGGAGGAGGGAAGAGGAAGAGGAGGAGGAGGAAGAGGATGTCTTTCTTGCGTGTCGGGTTGTCGTGGCGTGTTCGCCCATCGCAGGTATGTTGAACACGGCTTTTTACAGCCTTCCGCCGGGGTGCTAGAGAGCCATTTGTGTGTGTGTGTGTGTGGAGGGAGCGAGCCCGGGTGACTCGCGGGGGGTAAAGGAGGGTTCGGTTTCGAGGGGGATCTAAAAGGGGTGAGAGAGAGAGAGAGAGAGAGAGAGAGAGAGAGAGAGAGAGAGAGAGAGAGAGAGAGAGAGAGAGAGAGAGAGAGAACTGTGGAAAAGCCAGACTCCCTCCATCCCATCCCCCTCCCCTTTACTCGCGCGTGGATGGATGAAACTCATCACCCGGGAGGCGGATGAGAACGGATGCGTCATGCATACAGTCTCGGCGGCCGCCACCTGCCGTTCACATCCGCCAGAGGGGTCACCCACTTGCAATCCAGGCCTTGGCAGGAGAGAGGCATCTTCACCCACCAGGGGAGAGAAGGGAGAGGTTTCCGCTGCTCTCTCTCTCTCTCTCTCTCTCTCTCTCTCTCTCTCTCTCTCTCTCTCTCTCTCGTGAAAAAGACTGATGGTTTGAAAATTAGCGCCGTCCTTTCCGTACGACGTTAAAAGCCACAACGACCAGACCATCTCCCCTCCCTCTCACTTGCCCCCTCTCCCAAGCGATTCTGAAAGCTCTCACTCCTCGTTGTAGGCCACCAGTCGTTCGTCCATCTCTCCCCCCCCCCCCTCTCTCTCTCTCTCCCCTCCTTCCCTCTCCCCACTTCCTAATACGGTCGTAAATTTCTTGTTTTTTTTTCGTCGCGTCTGTCTACTTCCTTTCCCTCTCCCATTCTTCGTATTTTCCCCCAAATAATCATCTCTCTCACTTCATGCCTCCCATCTTCCTTCATCCTTTCACTTCTTACACTCTTCACTGACGCATTTCCTCCTTCTCCTTTTGTTGAGATAATTTCATTCATTTTTCAAAAAGTAAATTTTTTTTTTCGAATTTCTTTTTCTAAGGAGAATGACATTCCCGTTTTCTTTCTATTCCACTAATTGTTTTCTTCTTTCCTTCCCGTTTTCTTTCATTCGTGCCTTGTGTTCGGCCCAGCCTCTTGAACAGCACGGCTCTCGGAGTACAATGATGGCGTGACCTTTGACCTGGCTCTTAAGGGTCGGGTCCAAGGTCACTCACCATAAAAAGGTCGTCTCAAAGGTCGTTTCGTCATGGGCAAGTGTGTGTGTGTGGGGGGGGGGGGGCAAGAGAGGATGCGCATCCCCCCCCATATCCACCCACTCCCCCCCACCACGTGCCTTGTCCTCCCCCCACCCCACCCTGACTTCTCATTCTTCTCCCTGACCTGTAATGGGGGAGGGGGGGAGGGTATTTCATTATCACCCCCTTTCCATCCGTGGCTTTCCCATCCTTCGTCTGGGGGGGTTTCTTTTCCAAATCCCCTTCCACTCTCCCCACCACCACCCTACACTTATGTTCCTCCATCACAGTAGTGGAAAGGGAACGAAGGAAAGGAGGGAGAATGCTGATGGTAAAGGAGAGAGAGAGAGAGAGAGAGAGAGAGAGAGAGAGAGAGAGAGAGAGAGAGAGAGAGAGAGAAGCTATAAAGGAAAGGATGAAGACCTTGGCTTACTACACGGGACGCGAGTGGAAGATGGGAGGGATTACGGTTGATGGAAGGGGCTGATGGAACGGGAAGAGAGCTAGAGACACAGAGGGAGGGGGGGCTGTAACATAGGCTGAATGAGAGAGAGAGAGAGAGAGAGAGAGAGAGAGAGAGAGAGAGAGAGAGAGAGAGAGAGAGAGAGAGAGAGAGAGAGTAACCACCCCCCCAGAAACACATGACCCTTGACCTGAGCCATCAGGGTCAGGTCAAGGGCCGGGGCCATCGTTACCGAAGGGTCGTCCCGTTGTATTAGGAGTTCAGGAGCGAATTCCTTCATCACACCATCTTTATTATGAGGATGGAGGCAGGGGGATGGAAGGAGGAGGAGGGGGAGTCGGTCTGTGACGGTCATACATCTGTGGGGGGGGTGTTGGAAGTGGGTAGCCTGGGTGAGGGGGGGTGGGAGTTGGAAGGGGGGGGGGTGTTGGTGGTGGTGAGGGGGGAGGGAGGGAGAAAGGCAGCCGGGTACCTGAAGCTGCTTCTCCTCCCACCATCACCACCTTACCCCGCAGCCGGAGACAACCCCCCGTGACGCACTGGAGAGAGAGAGAGAGAGAGAGAGAGAGAGAGAGAGAGAGAGAGAGAGAGAGAGAGAGAGAGAGAGAGAGAGAGTAACTACCCCCCGGGGCAACATCTAGCAGCCCCCCCCCGTGAACTCTGATACAAGTAGTGGTGCCGGGTGGTGCAAGAGGGGGGGAGTGGGGGTGGGGAGAGAGGTGGGGGGAGGGAGGGCGTTGATGGAAGGGGGGGAGGTAAGAAGGGAGATTACTGTTGGAGGAGGTGGAGGTAGAGGTGGGGAGGGAGAGAGAGAGAGAGAGAGAGAGAGAGAGAGAGAGAGAGAGAGAGAGAGAGAGAGAGAGAGAGAGAGAGAGAGAGAGAGAGGGACGTTGGCGAGGGAGTGGATATTGTTGGAGACCAAGAGCCATCCAACACAGGTCACGCCGTCAGTGTTGGAGACTACGGCAGCTGTTGGTGATGTTGGCGATGGAGAGGGAGGACGCGTGGGGTCAGAAGCGACCGACGGTGAGACGGAAGGGTTGCGAGCACGTCGGGTGTGGGGGGGAGGGGGGGGACGACCAGTACGACGTCTCTGGGGGCGTCCCCGGAGCATGGGTACGACCCCACTGTCATGAGAAGGACAAACAAACCCAACCAATTAATTACTAACTACGTCTGGCTGGTACGTTGAACGACATAATCACCCCCCAGGTAACATAACCACCACCCCACCACCCCCCCCAGACAACGTCATCACCCTCCCCCTGAGCATCCATCTCCCCTCCCCCCCCCCCCCCCAGATCTCCGGGGGGGGTGGGACGCCGTCTGTTACCGCCCCTGGCGGCCAATCTTCATCACGTCCCACATATGGTCCAGGCGACAGACGGTAAAGTGCGAAAGACGCATCTCATTCTGCGTCTCCTTACTTAAGTACTTAAAGTACTTACTTAAGTACAGTTGAATTACGATAAGCCACTTTCTCTGGGTAGTGATCACACACACACATACACACACACACAACACACAAACACACACATACACACAAAGCCTGAGAGAGAGAGAGAGAGAGAGAGAGAGAGAGAGAGAGAGAGAGAGAGAGAGAGAGAGAGAGAGAGAGAGAGAGAGAGAGGAGGGTGTGTGGGGTTGAGGGGAGGAGGACGGGCAGGAATGGCTCCCCGGGGCAACATTCGGCCAAACAAGACTCTGTATCAAGAGCAAGCATAAACAAAGCCGCCAGGTCACATCTCCCGACCCTTCCACCACCACATGTGGCGTCTGCTCCTCCCCCCCTCTCCTCCTCCGCCACATGACGTGCGGTGATGGGTGAGGGGGTGTGGTGATGGGTGGAGGCGGTGTGGTGATAGATGGAGGGGTGTGGTGATGGGTGGAGGCGGTGTGGTGATGGGTGGAGGGGGTGTGGTGATGGGTGGAGGCGGTGTGGTGATAGGTGGAGGGGTGGATGGACGGGGTGTGGTGATGGGTGGAGGCGGTGTGGTGATGGGTGGAGGGGGTGTGGTGATGGGTGGAGGCGGTGTGGTGATGGGTGGAGGCGGTGTGGTGATGGGTGGAGGCGGTGTGGTGATGGGTGGAGGGGGTGTGGTGATGGGTGGAGGAGGTGTGGTGATGGGGATAGGGGGGAGCGAAGGGTTGATGATGTGGGGGTAATGCAAGGTATGGTTGGCTTAAGGTCTCTCGTGACGTGGTTGTGACGCGGCGTGGAGTGCTGCTGACGTCATGAGTGACGTCGTGACACCGTGGGGTGGCAGAAAATGAACAAGCGGTGATGGTACGGTCAGGGCGGAGACGCCAGGGACCACAGTGGAACATTGGACGGTCAGGACCCCCTTCGCGAAGACCAACGAACAGGACGAGGTGAAGGGGGGCGAGTGCAGGGGGAGGAGGAAGGGGAGGGGGAGGGAAGGGTGACGACACTGGTGGGGAGGGGAGGGGATGGGGAAGCCTGGTTGTACGTACGTGTGTTCGTCGTTGGCAATCCCGAGTAACAATGGCGGCCAGAGGGATAAGCCAAGGGCGAGCCCCCCCCGAAGATAAGGGGGAGGCGCCGCCCCCGCCCATCCCCACCCCTCCCCTGCAGAGGCCTAGAAGGATAGGAGGATCGGCGGCGGCGGAGGAGGAGGAGGCGAAGACGTCCTGAGAAGAGAGAGAGAGAGAGAGAGAGAGAGAGAGAGAGAGAGAGAGAGAGAGAGAGAGAGAGAGAGAGAATCAAACGGCTCTAAAGGCGATCCTGGGGTTGGTGGGGTGGGATGGGGGTTGGGGGCCCCTCACCAGCGCCCCCTCCCTTAAGTATATTGAAGAAAACGGGCGGGAGTGAGGAATGATAAGGGGAGGAGGAGGAGGAGGTTCATTCTACAACCGTAAAGATTACACACATAAAACCATCGTTCTTCTCATGCCAACGATGGGATCTATCGCCCTCGCTCCCCCCCTCCCTCACCCCACCACCCACCACCCACCCACCCACCCACCAACCCACCCACCCGCCCACCCCCGCAAATGTCCGGCGGAAAAGCTGCACGCAATTCCCAGTAATAAAACCCGCGTCTAGTGTCCATAAAAGACTTGAAATGACCAACTGTAAGATTGCATGTCAGGAAGGCTTCGCTTTGTGGAGGGGAGAGGAGGAGGAGAGAGAGGAGGGTGGTGGATAGGAGGAGGAAGAGGAGGTGGGGGAGGGGAGGGGGGGAAGAGACTTTGAGGGGTGCTGGATTTTAACGTCTATGTCATTCTGGATGGGGGGGGGAGTTCGTTGTCCCCCCCCCCGCACGCACACCACACACACACACACACACACACACACACACACACACACACACACACGACCATGCAAGTAACGGGAAATTCAGGTGTACACGAGCCATGTGCAGGTCATGGCAACGCGTAAGAACACACGTCTGACCCAAGTGTCGCTGACGTGGGTCAGGCGACGCGACGTACTCCCTCCTGACGTAACGATGACGTATGGTGTTGTTCCTGTACACGTCACACACGCGTCATGAATAGCGGGCCAGGTGCATTGTGGGTCATCTGTGGCGCATTCATGATTGGTACAACGAACGACAGTGTTTAATGTGATGTTAACGACCGATGACCTCCAATGACCTCTTCAGAATCACGGTACGACCCCTTGGGTATGGTGTTACGACCCCCGAGTATGGTGACGTGGGCTTTGACCTGACTCCCACCCCCCCACTTAAAACGGTCATGTGAAATAGGGCCAAGCTATCATACCAGAGAGTCGTACGGTCGTGCTTAAGGGTCGTACAGTCGTGCTTGAGGGTCGTACGGTCGTGCTTCAGGGTCGTACTCCCTCACCTGGCCAATCAACCCACAGGACAAGGACGACCTCCAGCGTGGCGCAACACTGGTCGTCCGTGTCGTTACCTGCACGTTGCAGGAACAGTGTTGTCACACGGAGAGAGAGAGAGAGAGAGAGAGAGAGAGAGAGAGAGAGAGAGAGAGAGAGAGAGAGAGAGAGAGAGAGAGAGATTGTCACAGCGACGGGCAAGACGCCTGGTAGGAGGGGGGGAGGGGTTGTCTACTATTCAGCAAGACACACACACACACACACACACACACACACACACACACACACACACACACACACACACAGGGGGAGGCCCATTAGGAGAAAATTTAGCCCAGGTACCTCTTCCCTCATACCACCCTCTCCTCCCCTCCCCTCACTTTCTTTCCATGCCCCTCCCCCACAACCCCCCCCACCCCACATTTTCAACCCTGAGAACCGACTTAATGAGCAGGCATGAATAACTGACAGTAGTCTCGTTAATGGCCTGCACACACACACACACACACACACACACACGAGGACAGGTGCCCAGCAACGTCACACAGTCGTTGTTCGCTTTTTTTTTCCCCCACATATTTCGTCGGTCACCTAGCGATCACGAGAGCCGTCTGGGGTCGCGCCCTTACGGTGGGATTTTCAACCACGTCTTTAATGCTCGCTTCTCCAGCCTATGACCACACATGGTCCTCCACGGAGGCCTGATGGCTGTAGAGGCTTGCGATGTCCAGCGACAGGGGGGGAAAAAAAGAGGTAAAGAGAAAAAAATATATATGTATCCACCAAGACTCTCATTTTGTTTGGGATTCGTCTTGTGGAGGGGAGGGGGTTGATGCGTCCCCCTTAGCAGGGGGGAGGGGTTCCATGTTGGGTCAAGAGCGTCGACCTCCCTACCTGCCTACCTACCTACTTGCCTACCTACCTACCATCCTCTCGTTTGCGCTAACCACTCGCTAGCGCGCGTGCGAGGCGCTACGGTCTGTGTAGAACACCCCACTTGGGGTCTTTTGTCTTTTCATTCAAGAGTTCTCTCATAATCACTGCGACTCCTCTCTCTCTCTCTCTCTCTCTCTCTCTCTCTCTCTCTCTCTCTCTCTCTCTCTCTCTCTCTCTCTCTCCACTCTGAGCTCCTACATAGTCTTCACGAGGCTGCAGTGTCGAGTTCGTCCACCTAGCTATGTCTACAGGAGTTCCCCTGGTCGCGGTTCGTCCACCCAGCTGTGTCTACAGGAGTTCCCCTGGTCGCGGTTCGTCCACCCAGCTGTGTCTACAGGAGTTCCCCTGGTCGCGGTTCGTCCACCCAGCTGTGTCTACAGGAGTTCCCCTGGTCGCGGTTCGTCTACAGAGAGTTCCCCTGGTCGCGGTTCGTCCGCCCAGCTGTGCAGAAGGAATGGAAAAGTAATTCCACGAAGTAGGCTGAGGTGGACGCTCGTCTGTACCACCACAACCCACAGCGATCTGTTCCCCGGCAGGTCAGAAAGGGTGGTATAGAATTTGCAGTGACTCCCAGCTGACGGCATGATCACTGGTGGGAAAAAAGAAGAATATAAGCCAAAACATGTGAAGTTCTGGGCGGCAAGACGAGGAGGAAAAGTTATAGCTATAAAGTAAATGACACAATGGGTTCCAGAAGCATTAAAATAACAGGCCAACACCATTCAGTTCGTGGCCGGTCACAATGCAGGAACTGCCAAGTTTCTTTGTGTGTTGAACTACGTTTCCGGATGGCGGCAGTGTCGTCTTCGTGAGGGGAGGAGAGAGACCCGGGAGACACGGAGAGGCAGAAGACGCAGCGGCAGAACTGTCCTCAGCGCCCATAAGGAACCACAGTACAGAGGTTCCTACAGCTCGACACGTTGCTTTTTTTTTTTTTTATGTTCCGTAGGTAACAGGATGGGATGGTTGAGGGTCGGGGTCGGTGGGGGAGGAAAAAGAAGGGGAGATGTTTGTGACAGTCACGTCCAACACCTCCACAAGTAACGGGGAGGGAGGGAGAGAAAGGGGGAGGATGCACTGCCATAGCCTTAACGCCCGGAACTAACGGGAGGACGGGTCGGGATGCGACAGGTTGCTGTAAAACGAGGGGGGTGGATTGCGACAGGAACTCCCGCCCTCCCACATCAACACGAAAACGAGCGGGTCGTCTGCGGCTACTGTGCGAGGACGGACCAACGTGCGACGGGTCGTCCCTGCGGGGCACAAGTAACTGGAGAGAGAGAGAGAGAGAGAGAGAGAGAGAGAGAGAGAGAGAGAGAGAGAGAGAGAGAGAGAGGAAATGAAGTTGCGACACGTCGCCTCCACGACCCCACAAGTAACGGCAGGAGGGTTCGGGGTTCGACGTGCGGCCTGATATAAGCGACAGGCACTCCCACACCTCCGCCACTACCACCGACCGCCACTCCTCCCTCCTGCCCGGCCCCAACACTTTCTTGTCCTGATCGATGGACGTGGCCGGCTTCGTGACCCACGTGTTGAGTATCCCCTGGCCAGGGTACGGCACCAGCTGCGGTGCTGGTGGTGAGGGCAGCACCAGCTGTGGTGCTGGTAGTGGCGGTGGTGAGGGCAGCACCAACTGTGGTGGTGGTGGTGGGTATAGGAAGAGGCTGTGGAGGTGGTAAGACGGGGGGCGCTGGTGGCTCATCGCAGTGATGGGTTAAGAGCCATGGAGAACCTTGTGGGAGGTGACAATGGGGAGCTGGGGAGGTCTCCAGCACCTCCGAGGGAACCAAGATGACTAACGCCCCACGGTAAGTAAAAGCTGGATGACAGATGCCGTCACACTCCTCTGCCACACTACTCCACCACACCTCCTGCTCCAACTGTGGTCCACTGCGCCTACGTCCCACACAGGTACACCATGACTTGCTCCACCCTCGTCCACTTTACCACCACCAGCCCTTGACACTCCACCACATCCTTGATACTCCACCACACCCTTGATACACACGCTGCCCCAACATACCCAAAACAGCCACATCAACTTCCAACATGGAGGGGGAGACAACACGGATCGTATGATCCTGGGTGGAGAGGGAGGGAGTGGGAGGTGAAGGTTCACGTCTGATCCACCTGCCCCCCTTTCTCCCTCAATCTTCCCCCTACGCGACAACTATACAAACCCAACGACAACAACGACATACTCCTTCTCCCTCCTTTCCAGAACACATGCACCCCTTCATCAACGGTGACATTAACCCTTTTCTGCTTAAGTACACACGACAAACACTTCCCCCTAAACAGGACAGACGATCCCCTCCCCCATCTACGATGCCAATGACCCCTATCTACGATGCCAGACGACCCATCCCCAACTACGACGCCAAACGATCCCATCTACGATGCCAGACGACCCCATCTACGACGCCACACGACCCGACCCCCTAGCAACACCAGTGTAGCAAAGCGGCCTACCGCCACACACTGTGTAAGCAGCTTAACATAAAGTGAACACCTAAACATTCTCTTTGATCTCTACTTCAACTCCTCACACTGTACTGTCAACTCCCTCCCTTATCTTCTTATCTTTATCAAATATTCTGTTTTACCTTTCATAAATGTAAGTATCTGGAACACTGTCAATTATCACTAACTATCATTACACTTTGTCAGTATTTCTTATCTATCTGCAACCTCTCATCTATCGTCTCCCACTCCTATCATCGTCAAAGTCCCTCTCCCATCTATCATTCCTTTAAACATTATCTGTTCTTACGTGTTATTTCTCCTTCAAAACACCTTCGTTATTCCTTCTCGCCTATTTTCTCCACTCTCTTCATAATCTCCTTCTCTCTCCTGTTCCTTTACTTAGCTGTCCCTCTTCCTTTTCCCATCCCTTCCTTCTACTTTACTGCCATTTTTCTTTCCATTTCTCTCCTCTTCTCTCCCTATCTTCTATCTTTCTCTTCATCTCCATTACCTACCTTTCTCTCTACATCCCTCTCTTGAAACCTCATACTCCCTCTCTTCGCTTCATCCACGTTCTCCTCCTTTACTTTCCCTCTCTTCTTCACCATTTTCTTTCGCCGTTATCATCATCATCCTCGACTTGTATCTTTATCATTACTTTAATATGTATCTCATGTTTCCCTTTCTCTCTCAGTCTTTTAAAGTCATTATCAAGTATTCCTTTTCACAAATTCATTCGCTCCTTCACCTTTCTACACTTCTACCTTTCCAACTTAAACAATTATTCATCTTTTCCATCATGATTCACCTCCTCCATATGTCCCCATTTCAATCTACCCAATATCATTTTTCACTCCAATCCTCCATCATCTTCCTCCTCCTTTCTCCTAACCCTAACCCTCTTCTCTCCTACATCCCTCCCATCTTTACCTTCCATTCCAATCCTTTCCCAACCTCTCTCCTTCCATCCCATCTCCTCTCACCACCAATCTTTCCATCCTTACCTACCTCTTCTCTCCTTCCCCTTCCATTCTCACGTCCCTCGTATTCTTAGTGCGGCTGTGTGTGTGTGTGTGTGTGTGTGTGTGTGTGTGTGTGTGTGTGTGTGTGTATGTGTGTGTGTGTGTGTGTGTGTGTGTGTGTGTAGGCCAGCCTAATGTGCCGGAGGTCGCCGGGGAAATCTCGCATCTTACCTACCCATTGTTCTCCACATAGTCAAATTTACATAACCAATGGCGGGCCCTCATTCAATTGAACGTTTTTTCATCACGTATTTTTTTCTTTCTCTTTTCAAAATTACGTCCAGTTTGTACATGACATACTTCAGAAAACAATTTTTTTCTTTTTTCTTCATGTCTCTGGTTTTAATATTTTGTCTCATTGATCAAAATTAATTTCTTTCTATTTAACACATTCTGTTTTCCTTTACGATGAAATAAAAGAATTCCCCCTAAAGGCAAATTCTTTCTTTACTTTCGTTTTCTCTCCAGCTTTTCAAAAAAAAAAAAAAAAAGTAATTTCGAGCTGATCAGAGGAGCTAAGCCATCGTATTCTTTCTCTCAAATTAATTCTAATTCTCCTTCTTTGTTGTAACTTTTTTTTCTACTCTCCTTTTCAGAAAGAATTTACAGGAGTACGTCAGACAAAAATGTTTTCTCTAGATTTTACGTTGAATAATACGTCTGACCGATTTTGCTTTCAATATGACAGATCTCTGAGGCTTTAACATCCCAGATGATCATCGTTACCCCTTTTAACTCTTTTTCCTGATGTGTGTAAATACCAACTTGTACTGTACGGGGAGTTCTACATGGGTGGGGACTCCATCTCTTGCAGTGTACGGGGAGGGGAGTTCTACACGGGTGGGGGCCCCATCTCTTGCAGTGTACGGGGAGGGGAGTTCTACACTGGCGGGGGCCCCCATCTCTTGCAGTGTACGGGGAGGGGAGTTCTACACTGGCGGGGGCCCCCATCTCTTGAACCATCTCTACTATCATACGCGCTTTCAAACTCCTTCATGTTGTCAACATTGACTGTTTCCTCATTCAGTTTACTCCATTCATCCAGCACTCTTGTAATATAAAAGAACTTCTTTACGTCCATGTTATGGCCTCTGATTCACCCCAGCTCCCCTTATGCCACTCTGCCCTCCCACTCACCGCTCTCAACTCTCCTGCAACCTCAACACTTTCCTTGGAGAATATTTACTCTCCCTCTGAGACTCTGCTCTCTCAACACCATCCACATTCTCTCTCTACATTATCCACTTCCCTCTAAAACAAACTCACGCTCCGCCACATACCCCGCTCTACACATTCCACACGTCCATCACATCTACATATTCCTCCACACTCCCCCATCTTCCTCACATTCTCTTTCCTTCCTTCCCTTCACACATTACACTCGACACTTGTAAACTCTTACGACACCTAGCGTTGAGTCAGAGGGAGAGGTGGGTGAGAAGGAGCCTATCCTGTCTCTACTACAAATAAGATTATCACTGCAGGTCGACTTGTCACATAAACCATCAGGTCTTCTTGTTATCTGTCCTTCCCATGTACTGTCCTTCAGCAGATAAACCCGTCATAGACCATCGGGTACGTTTATAATCAGTCCTTCCCATGTATTCCAACACCCTTAGCATCTGGTATATACATACTTTATCTACAAATACAGCCGATACAGTTTCTCTTCTTTCTCCTTATACTCTCGCTTTCCACCTTTTGGGGTACAGGTGATCCCTATTCAGTACTTCACTTTCTCTTTTGCCAGTCGACATCATCATCATCATCATCATCATCATCTTGCTACAATAACACTCAGAATTATACTGATGGATTTATCTTACGTGTGTGATTACTATTTGTGAGTGTGTAACAGGGAGAGAGTTTTACGCTCGTGTTGTACCGTCTCTAAAACCTGAGTGTGTGTGTGTGTGTGTGTGTGTGTGTGTGTGTGTGTGTGTGTGTGTGTGTGTAGAACAAAGAAGAGTGGGTGCAGTTAACGAGGACTGGATGTAGAGGGTAATCATGTGTAGACAGTAGAGAGGGGATGGGGTAAGGAGCGCAGACATAGGTGGATGAAGAAGGGACGTGTGGATGACGGTGTGGTAAACACGCTAACAGGGAGAGACTGCATGTAGTGTAGGGAAGGAGAGGACATGGGGAGGAAATGAGTGTAGGGGAGTATACAAGATGTGTGAAGTGTAGGGAGAGCGGATGAATAATACAACATGCCAAATAAATGTGGGAAGGGGGGAGTGTAGAGAGAGTGGGGGGAGTGTGGGGAGAGTATACAGGGGATAGGGAGAGTGCAGAGCTCGCCAGAGGTCCCTGGGGAGAGTATGGGCTGAACCCATTTTTTACCTCCCCCTGGAGACATATTTGCCGGCGTCCGGACCAAGCTATCAGCCCTCACCCCTCTTCTCCCCGTACCCTCCAGCCTCCCCAGAGGAGTGGGGTGAGGGGCGATGTGAGGGGCAAGGGGAGGGGAGAGGGATGTAAGGGGAGAGGGGTGATGCCCGGGGTGATAGGTGATGCACGGGGAGAAGGGTGAGGTGAGGGGAGAGGGGTGACGAAGGAGAGTAACGGGCGATATGAGTAAACAGTTGGAAAAATGAGGGAGGGAGAGAGAGAGAGAGAGAGAGAGAGAGAGAGAGATAGAGAGAGAGAGAGAGAGAGAGAGAGATAGAGAGAGAGAGAGAGAGAGAGAGAGAGAGAGAGAGAGAGAGAGAGAGAGAGAGAGGACAGCAGGGGAGGAAGGAAGAAAGGAAGGAAGATGGGGAGAGCTGGACTCGTCTTCAGGTGTCGTCATCTTCATCACACACGGGAAGAAGCAGTGTCCAACGTCGCCTCAGAGAGAGAGAGAGAGAGAGAGAGAGAGAGAGAGAGAGAGAGAGAGAGAGAGAGAGAGAGAGAGAGAGAGAGATTTAAACACTATCACATACCTACAGCTGACCGGAGTTACCGAACCTAACCATCACTTACGAAGGTCGTACATCATCTGAGGTGATGAGGCTAACCACGTCCCACACTCCACCACCCTGTACACACACACACACACACACACACACACACACACACGTCACGTGGCCGCTGATCTATATTCTCATCTTCTTAACACTGTCTGTGTTACGGCACGAAGCAGGACGTAACAGGATATTCACGAATACTCAGTTACAGTGATCACGTGTTACGTACCAGCAACAGATGTTATCTCCTTCTCGAAAGCATGGCCCGGTAGGGAGATATGGTGTGGAGTGAGGTTCACCCTATTACACGTTCACATGACCGTGATGGGAGTACGTGGGGGAGGACAGATAACACGAGACACGTACCCCTATTCTCCTTCATCTTACCTCCTCTGTACATCATCATTCCACGCACTCTTCACCTTCCCTTCAACTGCAACTCTCTCTCTCTCTCTCTCTCTCTCTCTCTCTCTCTCTCTCTCTCTCCCTTCCCCTCTCCCTGGCTGGCTCTCCACCTAGCCACACTACTACCCACCCCCTCACACCAAGCCCCGAGGAATATAAATACATATCCGCCTTAGTATTCCTCCGCATCGCCGTTCGATTAAATGGTCAATTTGCCCATCACGGGAGAGCTCCATCTTTTTCGTCATCCTTCTCAACAAAGACTCCGGGGCTCATCCCCGAGCTGTGGGGCGTGTCACCGCTCCCGGGGCTGCCCTAACACCATATCCCACACGACTCCCTGACTGCCTCATCTCCGCCCTTACGACCTGACGACAGAGGCTCGGTTCTCGAGGAGGCGCGGTGGAGGTGGCGAGGGCCCACACGCGAGGTAATATCCAGGGTGACAGTCAACTGTCTTAACCAAACAGTGTGTGCAAGGAGACGGGATGGAGGGAGGGAAGGAGACGGGACGGGGGTGGGAAGGAGACGGGATGGGGGTGGGAAGGAGACGGGATGGAGGGAGGGAAGGAGACGGGACGGGGGTGCGAATGAGACGGGATGGGGGAGGGAAGGAGACGGGATAGGGGTTGGGAAGGAGACGGGACGGGGGTGGGAAGGAGACGGGATGGATGGAGGGAAGGAGACGGGATGGGGGAGGGAAGGCGACGGGACGGGGGTAGGAAGGAGACGGGATGGGGCAGGAAGGGGACGGGATGAAGGAGGGAAGGAAACGGGAATGAGGGGAGGGATGGAGAGGGACGGGGAGATATGCAAGCTGTTCCTACCAGTAACTATTCTAATATGTGCAACACAAACCACTACCGTAAAAAAACAATAGCCATTTTTCCTTGCTAAACATACAACAAATAAACTAAATACTTCATTCATAACAACAACAACAACAGCTACAACCATCCCTGACTACAACTACATCTCTAAACTGGATATCACTTCATCAAAAATCTGTTCGATATCACTGGCCCATTTGCATACCGCTTTCGTACACTGTCCGACCGCTCGTGCTGTGATGATAAGGCTTATCAAGGCATTTGTCTTTATCTCGCCAGGTCTCTCAGCCCTTGACCACGACGGGCACGACCCCATGAACACAACGGTGGGATCTTTAAGCACGACGGATCGACCCTTGAGCACAACGGTACGACCCTTAGGGGTGATGGCCAGGTCTCTGACATGACCCTTAAGTATCAGGTCAGAGGCCAGGTCATTGTATCCATGGGGGTCATACCGTCGTGTTCAAGGGCCCCTATAGGGGGGAAGGAACCATCGCAGCCCAGAGAACTGGGTGACCTAATATGACCCTCAATTCCCACAACACAACGACCATTAAGGCAATACCTGCCACGTTGATCCACGAGATGAACCAAACGTTAAACATAAGAAGCTTACTTTCCCATCATAATGAACTTACCTATTCATTAAATTTGGCAAAAAAAAAAAAAACCAAACCCGGAATGTTAATGAAATGTTAAACATTCTACATTCTCGAGTGAAAAGTCTTTGGGGGTGAAACGCTAGTTTGCGTGTGTGGTGCTTATGCATGTGTGAGATCCATGGCTAATGTGTGTGTGATCAATGCTCCCTCCAACGACACATACCATCCTCCCTCCCCTCCTGCTGAACATGAGGCAGCTGTGGGCGATCATCATTGCCCACAAGCTTATCCCACACTAATCATAAATATGGAGACCATCTCCCGTTTTCTCCGATTCCCACCCACGGCCATCTGCCGGCCACGGGGGGTTCAGCATAACAAACCAACACGAGATGCGACGTCTAACGTCAACTGGCTACTCTGCGTTCCACGTTACGTTATGATCCCCTTAATCGTAATACGTCATCCGGGAGAAAATCCCGGTAATTCTAATTACTGCGAAGGAAAAAAATCATAATATCAGATACTGGAACACTACTGTACTAAATCTAACTGGCTCCTATTCCACTGTAAGAGAGAGAGAGAGGGAGGAGGGACCAGAGAGAGAGAGAGAGATAGAGATAGAGAGAGAGAGAGAGAGAGAGAGAGAGAGAGAGAGAAGGAACGGGTGTGGGAGAATGGAGGGGGAACGGAAAGTGGCAGTAGGAGAAAGAAGTGTGATGGATGGGGGAAGTAATGAGAAGGAGGACAGACTGACAGGCCAGTAACAACACGGGAGGCTGGGAGAGTGACACACACACACTCTCTCTCTCTCCCCATACATGAGGGAGTGAGGGAGGGATAGGGAGTGATGGTAGTATCACGATGGATGAGCTCTACCCCCCTCCCCCCACCCCTCCTCTCCCTCTCTATACATGATACAGCGATACATCTCCTTATGACAACGATGAATAACTCGTCAGGGAAGTGAATGAGATCAGACACACCACCTACACTACATGTGAAGAACCTCCCCTCCCCCTCCCCCATAGTCTTCCTCCTCCTCCTCCTCCTCCTCCCAGTCTTCCTCCCCTCCCTTCCCCTTAGTTTTCCTCCCCCCGCGCCCCTCCAGGAGTGGGTCAGGGGGCTCGGTATGGGTAATTGGTTTTCCATGTGGGCTCCTCCCCGTCCACCGGCTGTGAGAGGAGGTTATGTGGTTTTATCGATGCATGAACGACTACCCTCACCCTCACCCTCCTCCTCCTCCTGGTCCTCTCCGCCTCCTCCTCCTTCCTCCACCTCCTCCATCTCACTCCTCCCTCTCCCTCTCCCCCCTCCCAAAGCTTTATGACCCCGAGGTGCCCACGACGGGTCCACAGCTTAGAGAGAGAGAGAGAGAGAGAGAGAGAGAGAGAGAGAGAGAGAGAGAGAGAGAGAGAGAGAGAGAGAGAGAGGACGATGAGAAAGCTGGGGAGGAAGCAAGCGGAGAGAGAGGAGAGGAGAAGAGAGGAAGTGAAGAAGGGAGGGAGGAAGGTAGAGCAGATTTTAGGGAGGAGTGAGTAAAGACAGAGGTAGACACACGTCAAGGAGAGTGGGAATGGAAGGAGTCGTAGTGGTAATGATGGGGGAGAGGGAGAGTGAGAAAGGTCATATAAAACTGGGAGGTACATAGGAAGGGGGAAGTGGCACGAGATTTAAAGAGGATGGGGATGTGGTAGGGAGGGGGGTTATAAAAGAAGATGGGGATGTGGTAGGGGGCTATATATGGAAGAGACAGAAGTGGTGGGGTTATTAGGGGTTGGGGGCAAGGAAGGGTGGGGGGGGTGGGGTGGGAAGAGGAGGTAGGGATCAAGTGGTGGAGGCGAAGACAAGCGAGAGAAAAGATTATATAGCCAGTTACGAACAACATCCAACTACCACAGACAAACACGTGTCCAGACCAGAACACGTGCACATCGCGTTCTCAGACGGTACACAAACCTTAACCAAGGATAATGCAAAGGTGATATAATACAAGTTCACAAACATGAACTGGTAATTGGTGAGATTCCACCCAGTGTTGCAAAGCAGGCATGCAAAACACTCTTAACAGCAGCAACAGGAACTTAAACCACCTAAACCTTAAACCACATAAGCCCACATGGAGAAAATGAACAGGAAATCAACAGATCTAAACAGAATTCAACAAAGACCAAACAGATAAATAAAAATGGGTCGAAATAGGATTCAGAGCAACAGCGGGGACTCAGACAAATCTAAATAGGAGCTCAAATGCACAGAAATGGGAAATCCAATGGGAACCCATTACGCCCTCCCATTATTGTCTCCAACTGCACACTTTCGATTTCAGCCCCATTGACACGCCATTTATCACCACACAATAAAGTTAGAGAAAAGATGGCCAACAATGGGAGAGAGAGAGAGAGAGAGAGAGAGAGAGAGAGAGAGAGAGAGAGAGAGAGAGAGAGAGAGAGAGAGAGAGAGAGAGAGAGAGAGCAGGTGAATGTGTGACTACTATTTGCCTGTTACAAGGAGAGAGTTTTACACACTTATTGCCTCGTTTTCCTAACTTTGTATATATATATATATATATATATATATATATATATATATGTATATATATATATATATATATACCTCGCAAACGCGGGAGACAGCGACAAAGTATAAAAAAAAAAAAAAAAAAAAAAATATATATATATATATATATATATATATATATATATATATATATATATACAATGTCTTGACCCTTTTCCGTGTTATGCACATACATACATACACACACGTCAGCCTAAGCCATTTACCACACAGCCCCGAAGGGCAAATGATGAACAGCTAAGTTGCTTGTGGGCCGAGTGGCGCATCCCCAAAATCGAACCCACTCGTGAGTCTTAGTCAGCGAAGATTACCACCGCACCACGGAAGCCCACGTGTGTGTGTGTGTGTGTGTGTGTGTGTGTGTGTGTTGGCCAAAGCATAAGCAGGAGTGCGATTACACCGGCCAGTCAGCAGGGGAACTGGAAACACACAACAACAACAGCAGCAGCAGCAGGAGCAGCAGAGCGCAACAGCGCGACCTCAGCAGCAGGAGGAGGAGCAGCAGCGGCGGCGGGGGCAGCAGCAGAAGGCAAGGCGGGCGGGGAGAGCGGCCACACAGCGGCAGAAGCCGCTACTGATCCTGACAAACGGCGGCCATCTATGTATTATCAATGACACGCACTCCTCCCTCCCTACACCTCCCTCTCTCCCTCCCTATACCTCCCTATACCACCCTCTCTCCCTCCCTATACCACCCTCCCTCCCTCCCTATACCTCCCTTCACTCCTCCCCCACACCACCCTCCACCCCTGCTTATACTCCCCACATCAACTCCCTCTTCTCTGTCCCTGTCTTACACAACTTTTCTCTCCCCATTACCTTTCACTATTCCACTACTTGACTGGTAATATCTTCAAAACGTGGCTGAATTAAATGTTTAAATATCTATCATTAGTGAATAAATCTATTCATTAATGATATGTATGGACGTATTTCAGTTTATTCTTCACAAAGTGGAGCTTTATGTGTTTCTTTCATGATGAACATATTTCAGAATATCTTCCATTCATCCTTCCCCACATAATTTCCATGTCAGTCTGTATTCTTTCTATCATAATACAGAGCGCTGCTCCCTCACAGCTTTGTGCCAGCGGGCCGTTGAGCCGGAGGGAGAGGTGGGTGGTGGACGAGCCTTCTTCAGCAGGTCAATGGAGCCTCTTCCTACCCAAGCTGGGAGTTAGGGACATTACTATTTTATCATTATCGTTCCCACAACAGTAACACTCGTCATAGATCACCAGCTGTCCTCTCCCATGTACAGCCAACAACACTCACCTCCCTCACACAGAATGCTCTCTCTCTCTCTCTCTCTCTCTCTCTCTCTCTCTCTCTTATACACTGTCATTTCCCCCCACGCTACCAACCCTCCCTCCTCGCATCATGTACTCCCAAGTCCCTCAGTTTCCGACCTCCTGAAACTCAGTCATGGTTCAAGACGTGCACCATCGGGACATTCAATGCCATAAAGACATACCCCATCCTCTGGCGCCCCCTCCCTCGCGGACAGTGACCAACCGTCCCACCTTCCTCAATGCGTCCTGGGACCTTTGGCCTTCTCTTCCATCCCTCCCACCTCCACACACAAACACACACACACCTCCCTCCCCGCCCCCGTGACTCACTTAACTTCCCATAGGTCCATGAGCTGACATGTCCACCCCCCATCCCACCCCACCCCACCACAGGTATCTTAAGACACCCCCCTCCCCCCCTCCTCCCCCCCACAAGGTTCTCGTGTTCAAAGTCACGATCAAGTGTAATAATCGGATCATGTCACGCTGCTTCACCATTGGACAACACAACACATATCCACTTGTACGATCCCTCTTCCCTCTAGCAACACTGCTCAGAAGCACGGATTATCGTTCGTCTGACAGCCCTGACAACACCTGCCGGAGTGCCATATTTTTCTTCTTATCGCGCCTCTGGCATCAAGAGCTCAGTCGAGTTTATCGTTCATCTGTCAACGCGGGGATGACCTGACTGTCGTAATCATCCCGACTCTGGCAACGGAGATTAGCTGAGATTACCCTGCCTCTGGCAACAAGGTTCAGCTGTGATTATCTCGACTCTGGCAACGGAGATCAGCTATGATTATCCTGATTCTGGCAACGGAGATCAGCTGTGATTATCTCGACTCTGGCAACGGAGTTCAAGCTGTGATTATCCTAGCTCTGGCAACGGAGATCACCTATGATTATCCTGATTCTGGCAACGGAGATTAGCTGTGATTATTTCGACTCTGGCAACGAAGTTCAAGCTGTGATTATCCTGACTCTGGTAACGTACCTCGGATGAGACGACATCGTTCGTCTGGCAACGGAACAACAATGGCAGCAGTACCGTAATTACCTTGCCTCTGGTAACCCAGCTGGACACTTACCTGAAACAAGACAAAATGTAATTAATCAACTCTTCACAAAATTAGAGAGAATGAGACTAATGAGGTAATATAACAAGAGACTGATGACGTAAATGATAATATAACTTACCAGCCACGCCTTTAAAATTTACCCGAGAATTCCATTTTTTCTTTACCTTTTAAGTCTAATTACATTCCCCCCCCCCCACCCGACAACCACCAACTACCCCCCCCCCCCCCCGCCTTTCCCCCCCCCCACTCTTTTCCTTCAACGCCTAAAACCCTGATGAAAATTTGGAGCAAAATTAAATTGAATTAAGGTATTATTCATTTACTACCTCACGGATTACTTCCTCATTACCAGCCCTGGACACTTAATTTCTATTTAGTCTACAATGAAATTACATTCACGTCGGCATTTGGACCCCCCCTCCCCCCACCTCCTCTTCCCCGGCACCGTAACCTAATCATTAGAGAAAAGGTAATTAAGGAAGAGCGGGCTGAACTAGTCCTAAAGACGCGAGCGTCTAAGGTCTATTTTCCAGATTACATCTCTGAGAGGGGGTGGGGGGGTTGAGGTTGAGGGGGGGGGGGCACACTTTGGCCATAACGAAGGTATACTGTAAGAAGAAGAAAGGGGTGAGGGGTTGTGGGGCGGGGGAAGAAAATGCTATACCTTGTGCATACGGGCGACATGAGCGAGAGGGTCTTACGATGCGCCGGCCGTCTCGGCGCCTCGCACATTACGACGCGGGGCTGGGTTACGACAGCCCCGCGCTGACGATCTCAAACTGCCGCTCGTAATTGCGGCCAACGATAACAGGTGAGTGTGGGGGGGGGGAGAAAGAGGTAATTACATGAACGATGCACAATGCCTCGTCTCCATAAAGGAACAGAGTTAAATTGGATTACAGATGTTAGATTAACTATATTTCTAACACACACACACACACACACAGTATCCACATGATTGACATCAGAGAACACTGACACCCCCCACCCCCTCCCCACTTTGACAACACCCACTCCCCTGACAGCATAAAAACGTGACAATATTTACATGGCACGGAAATACCCAGGCGACACAACACATAGTGACTGATCCCTCCCTCCCTCCCTCACGTCAGGACAATAAGAAAAAAGAAATGACATTCAAGTAACACGATATGTGACAACCTCACGAAATACGGCGTCGATCTCACGAAATACCCGGGCCAACCTCACGAAATATATAGTCACCTTCCCGGTACACATAGTAAACTTCACGAAATGCATAGCCGACCCCCACGAAGCACACGAAAAAAAATAAACTCACGAAACTCGTCGACAACCTCACACGAAAGGTATCACCCGCGCCTCACGAAATCCATCGCCTGTGCGAGTGATGGCCGAGGAAGACACGAACGCACAGACGGGGAGAGACAATCGTGAGGGACATGGCACGTCAGGCGAGGTATATGACATTCACACGGGGCACGTCTGTCATGAAGTATATGACATTCACACGGGGCACGTCTGTCATGAAGTATGACAGGCACCTGGAGGGGAATCACACACACACACACACACACACACACACACACACACGGCAACACACACCACACACACAAACACGGCATCACAAAACGTGGCGGCGGTATAGAAAACCGGAGGCCAGCGCATTAAACCGTGACGCAGTATATCAGAATCGGTATTTAAAAAAAAAAATACCCGGCAGCAGTATACATTAAACCAGAGACAGTGAAGAAAAAACTCATTCACCTTATATAAAACGCCAGTCCCTGGTACCGCACAGTGAGAAACCCGCCCTCCATCCTCACCGTGACAACCCCTGGCTGCTCATATAGGCTAGGCCAGCGGGGCAAAAGACCAGCCCAGTTACCACACATTGGCTTAGCCCAGCCACCGCAGGCCACCACCACAGGCCATGCTGACGCCGCAAACCATTGTGCATCCACACACACACACACACACACACACACACACACACGAAAGAAAAAGAGGCTGAGGGAGGGAGGGAGTTGGATGGGGTGTGGTGGGGAGACGGGTGGCGGTGGAGGTGGTGGTGGTGGTGGGGGAGGGAGGGAAGAGTTGAATAATCTGGCGGGAAATATTGTGGCTGAGGTAAATTCCCGCTTGATATATTTAGCATAAAACTTTGTTCCCGGCGTCTGAAATATGGACAATAGGTGGGACCGTAACTCCCATTTTCTGCGACAAAATGTGAGAACTTGAACCCATGGGGGACTCTGTCAGGTAAGTTTATATTTAAGTGTCCAGGTTTTCTTTACTTTTTAAAGTTGGCGTCCGCATATTTCCCTGGCCGCCAGCTGGAATTCATTTAAAGTAATTCACACTGCTATTCCCCTGTAAATGCGTTCAAGACTTAAGATGGAAGTTTTAATTCTTAAGGAAAAAAAACCAACAACTATTAACTGGAATTAAACGATTTCTTTTTTTTTTTTTCTTAGTTTTTTCCTAACTTTTCACCACTACGGCATCATGGTCATATAACAACATCCTCCTCCTCCACTCCACAAACCCATCCGCCCGCCACACCCCCATCCGAACTAGCGCCCATTTCCCGCATGACGTATTTCACAGTGAAGAAAATGGGATGGGGCGACGGCGGCGGGAGGGGATGAATCGTGTGCCTATAAGGCTTCCCGAATGCGGAGAAGGACACACACACACACACACACACACACACACACGTGTGTGTATGTGAAGCGTTGGCTAACCTAACCACTACAGGAATTAGTACCCCAGACATGGAGGCGTTTGGAAACCCCATCAATTATCTGGGAGAGCGGGCGGGGCGACCCCCGACCGACGCCGACGCTGCCCCGCGCCAGCAGCTAACGGGGATAAAACAAGTGCACATCGCAATGGCGGGAAAATAGAGAGAGAGAGAGAGAGAGAGAGAGAGAGAGAGAGAGAGAGAGAGAGAGAGAGAGAGAGAGAGAGAGAGAGAGAGAGTCTCTCTCTGACAAAAATACGAGGGAGAACTTAGGTGTGGGGCGGAGGCAGGGCCAACTTTTACCTCCGGGGAGGGTGGGGATTGTCCACAAATTTTTGAGTCGGATGTGCTGCCAGCATTCTAAAGAAGGGGGAGTGGGAATGGGGGGGGGGAGGGAGAAAGGTAAAGGGGGGGGGGGGTTGGAGGGTGGAGAGAAGGGATAGAAAAGGGAGGGTAGGGTCTCTGGTTGGTCTAACCTCACACACATCTCTCGGAAAAAAAAAAAAACTATTCGGTGTTTACGTCGTCAATCTGGTTTAAAAACTTAAAAAGGTTGTGATCAGGTCACCCCTCACTCTTCTCTCTTCCACAGATGGCATATCTAGAGACCTCTAGCTTTTTCCCTGTAACTTAACCCCCTTAATCCTGGTGTGTGTGTGTGTGTGTGTGTGTGTGTGTGTGTGTGTGTGTGTATGACATTATAGAGTAAAATTGACCCTCGGTTACTGAGGGGTAAATTGGGACTCGTACGCAAAATTGGGACTGATAAATTGGGCGAGCCGGGGGGAGCCACTGGAAGTTATTTACGCTTTAGCATGACCGATGTAGGCGCTGTTACGCTGACTAATGGGGTAAATAAGAAGCGTATTATGGGTAACAGGGGGTAAAGGAGGGCTGATGTAGTTATCATTACAGAGACATATGGACCAGAAGAGGATATAGGCCTAGCAAACTGCCAGGCGAAGAACGAGGCGCAGCTAACGACTCTACGAGTGGTGGTGGTGGTGGTCCTACTCCCCCCCAGAGAAAGTGGGGGTACCGACGAATGGTCCTTCCCCCCAGAGAAAGGGGAGGGGTACCGACGAATGGTACTCCCCCAGAGAAAGTGGGGGTGCACACGAATGGTTCTCCCCCGGAGAAAGTGAGTATATAGACGAATGGTCTTCCCCAGAGAATGTAGGGGAAAGGGAGAGCAGGGGGGAGGGGGAGCTGCAAATCCTCCCCTCCTGTAGTATCATTTCCTTAACGCATGCACGGGAGACGAAGCTGTGTGTTCCTGACGCTGCCTTGCTCAGATGGGGAGAGGGTGAGGGGACAGACCAGCGCGTACAGCAATATAAGAAAAAAAAAAAAGCGTATGATAATAACAGTAATACGCAAACCATTCAATTATTTCTTTTACAGAATTTTCTCCAGATAAAGAAAAAAATATACATATTCTGCCACAATTTCTGTTGGCGGTACGGCTTAGGATATCGCCCCCCCCCCCCGCCCCCCCCTGGCGGCATATTATATTTATATACAAGTTTTCGATAATCGCAAATTTACCGGGCAATCGCTAACGTTTAACATGACGTTCCAATTTTCATAAAGTTGTATAACTCTTTTCGGGGAGGTGGGGCGGGGGGGGGGGGGGGGGCAGCAACAACCCCCGCCATGTCTTAAACCCCCCACACCCCACCACTCCCGCCGCCGCCGCCCCAAGCCTCCCCCTTAAACCCCGGCCTACCCAAGTAATCTTACCCCCCCCAAAAAAAAAACGAGTTACGCCCGCCTTTACCCATGGCACCTACCTACCTCGACCCACACACACACACACACACACACACACACACACACACATATTCCTTGTAATCCACGGGGAAATAAAACACGACAAGTTCCCAAGTGCACTTTCGTGTAATGATCACATCATCAGGGGAAACACAAGAAAGAATATGAGACGTGGCGAATAGTGGAGTTAAAGTGCCCAAGAAATGGATTACAGCAGCCTGTATACCAAGACACAGGTATCACATGAATATACTGGTCATGTACGTGTCTTTATGTATACTGTGTGTGTGTGTGTGTGTGTGTGTGTGTGTGTGCGCGCGTGTGTGTCACAGACACAATACAAGGAGATCTTCAGTTTCCTGAAGTCTGCTGAAAGCAAAGATTTTGACCATGTCACCTTCCTCTGACCTTTCAAACCCCGCTCTTCTGACCTGTGACGCCTCCAATGACCTTTGACACCCTGGCGGACTTCCGTTCCCTGCCTTGACCCTTGACCCCTCAGTCGACCTTACCTACTTCGGTTGACCTTCCGACACCCCCACCCCACTGACCTCGTGGTAACATCGTTGACCTCCGACCCATCCACTTATCTTTGACATGTCTGGCAACACGGTTGACCCCAGCTGACCTAAGGGGACCTTCAATATCACAGCTGGGCTCCTGTCACTCGGCACATACGCTCACTTCCCAGACCCTCTGACCTCGCGAACTATCTTGTAAAGACTGCCGCGACCTTTGACCCACCCTGACCTGCTCTGGCATATGCATTTACATCCACCCATCCCCCCCCCCTCTCACGTTTTCTATTCCAGTATCTGTCTTACTCTCCTCTTAGCTACCTCCTTCCCCTTAACTACCTCCATTCCATCTTCTCCCTTCATCATTCGCTCCTTCTTGCCACTCCTGCATTCTCTCTCCCTGTCGCTCTCCCACTGTTCTCTCTCTCTCTCTCTTCCACACACCACACCACCATCCTCTCACCCTCCTACCCATTACCTCCACCTTGAGCTCTCCCTGTGTGTGTGCGTCTCTCTCTCTCTCTCTCTCTCTCTCTCTCTCTCTCTCTCTCGCAATCAATCTCCCTCCTTCAGTAGTGCCTCCTCTCCCCCCCACACCCCCAACAACTCTCCTTTCTCCAACACTCCTCCCCCGCTTTGTCTCCATCAATAACCCCCATGGCAGCGACGGACCCACCACAAGGACATGGAGGCAGAAAAAAAAAATATATATATAGGCAACAAAATGGACGCTGCGGACGAGCCTACTTCAAACTACGTGATTCACTAATTAGCGCCCGTGTAATCATCGATGGCCGTAATTACCTCGAGTACGATGGCTTAACAAACCCTTCTTAACTTGACCTTTCAGGGTCAAGTTCAAAGGCCGAGGCCATCACGTCCAAAGGTCGTACCATCGTCCTCAAAGGTCGTACCGTCCAGTTCGAGGGTCGTGCCATCGTTTTTAAAGGAGGAAGGGCAGAGGAAAGGGGGAGGGGGGTAATTATCTATGATTATCAGAACTGTGAACAAATATATAGCCAACTCGGTGTCTGATTCTCGAACACAGTATTGCCCAGGCCCCAAAAACCTTACGAAGAAGAAGAAGAAGAAGAAGAAGAAGAGGAGGAGGAGGAGGAGGAGGAGGAGGAGGAGGAGAGGCTTGCGAAAACTGACGATTTTTTTCTCCCCTTGCACTGAAACACTGAAGACTTTTACAGTGAAGGGAGAAGATATTAAGAAAGTTGCAGTGAACTATGTCACAGCGGCGGACGAAGCACTGGCGGGGCTGGGAGAGTACTTCGCGGGCGCTCGAGTTCACTGGGGAACCCTAGAACCTTCCAGTTCCGTGTTCACGAGGCTTCGAACACGAAGGAGAAACAAAGAACGAAGGGAACGAGAGAGAGAGAGAGAGAGAGAGAGAGAGAGAGAGAGAGAGAGAGAGAGAGAGAGAGAGAGAGAGAGTTAATGGCTCAGTCGTTCACCATCTGCCAATATCAAACGAAAAGGAGTGCAATCTCGTCCATGAACCTCCCCTTCCCTGCGAAGACTCCCATCCTTTCCCTTCCCCTGCTACTGACTGTAGCGCATCCCTGGTGGGGGTTAGGGGCCCACGCAAGTGGGGTTCATGTGATCATGTGATCCAATTCACATGATCACATCTGCAGGGAAGGAGGGGCGGGGGAATAGGCAGCATACAGCTCATTGTGATACATTAACACTAGCACGAGATGTCTACACAATATATATATATATATATATATATATATATATATATATATATATATATATATACATACACTACCATACACGTCCAGTGCCAGCTACACACACACACACACACACAGGCCGAGGCAAATTGAACTACCTCCAAACCACTGGATATATGATGTTTAGCAGCTTCAAGCGCCACTGAGGCAGGCACTGGTGAGAGAGAGAGAGAGAGAGAGAGAGAGAGAGAGAGAGAGAGAGAGAGAGAGAGAGAGAGAGAGAGCGCTCAGCGTACATACTAATTAATTAAAGTAAAAGCATCAAGCTTTTTTTTTGCTTTTTTGTTTGTTTGTTTTTTTTTTCGTTTCATTTGGGGAAGAGCAGATCCATACGGGTGAATCATTATAGTACCCAGGCCACAGCTCCTACACTGTGCGTGTCACACGTTGCATAATTACGGGGAAAGGATGTCTGCGTATGGCGTACGCTCTGGGATGGTCACAGCTATATATATATATATATATATATATATATATATATATATATATATATATATATATATATATATATATATATATACTACCATTACATTAATATTTTTGTAAGTACCATGTGTACAGATCTTCGTACTCCGTCAGTCTAGCATTCGGGCTGTTCTTGTTCAACATCATATGTTCTTGTTATGCAGATGTTCTTGTGAGGTGTGTGTGTGTGTGTGTGTGTGTGCGCGGGGAGCCTGGCTGTGGACGCTGGGTTATGGACCTGGTGCATTACAGACGGCAGATGTGGGATGGACGTGCGCAACCCGAAGCCATTGTTCGTCTGTTCCTGGCGCTACCTCGCTCAGCCGGAAGAACCAAGGAATAAATGAATGTATGGATAGATACAGATATATGTCTATGCATGTTTGAGTGTAATTTTCATAAAAGTGATCATATAAACAAATGCAAAAACCTGCGAGCCAAAAATTACTTTATACGAACATCAGACGAATAACGAATTCGTTTCGACTTTCGTAGGACGTCACGGACATTTCGTTTCGTTAAGAGTTAAGACCATAATGAAGGTGGATGTGACAATAAAGGGTGAACAGGTGGAGTTGGGGGAGAGGGAGAGTGTCCTGTGAGAGTGGTAGTGATGGGGGAGAGGGGGAGTGTCTTGTGAGAGTGGTAGTGATTGTGGGAGAGGGAGAGTGTCCTGTGAGAGTGGTAGTGATGGGGGAGAGGGAGAGTGTTGAGGGCTACCAGTATCCCCTCTCCCTGAGTGCCACCTGCTTCCCCCCATCCCCCTTCCCCTAACCAACCACCCCTCCCTCCTCCCATAGGTACAATCTGTCTTCCCCTCCCTCCCATACCCATCACCAGTGCCTCCCCCTCCCTCCCATACCCATCACCAGTGCCTTCCCCTCCCTCCCTCCCCCACAGAGAACCAGTGCTTTCCCCTCTCCCTCCCTCACCCAGAACCAAAGGACCTCCCTCCCTCCCAGCACTAGTACAGCCCCCTACCCACCCCGTCAGAGCCAACACAACCCCCACAACACAACACACGTCACGCCCTTGACACGAGGCCAATAAGAGCCCAGCCTCTCCCCACGACACGGGGCCAACACAAGGTATCTCTCCAGACTCATAACTCGTGTAGAGCGAGTAACAACTTCGCCCACGGCATGAATACCAAAGTCACACATAACCGTAATCTCGAGAGGGAGGGAGGGAGGGGGAGGGAGGAGAGGGGGAGATGAATAATAGGGGGGGAGGGGAGGGGAGGGAGGGAGCGAGGAGAAGGAAAAAGGGAGAGGCCTCGACCCTATTTCTCATTTGCCATTCAAGGCCAGTCGCATTTCCCATCCCCCCGCCC
The DNA here is from genome assembly GCF_036320965.1 of Panulirus ornatus. Lineage (NCBI taxonomy): Eukaryota > Metazoa > Arthropoda > Malacostraca > Decapoda > Palinuridae > Panulirus > Panulirus ornatus. The sequence goes on along the minus strand of NC_092288.1, from coordinate 4,079,743 downwards.
ACCCCCACAGCCATAGTAGCTGTCAAATGTGTGAACTCCCAATTTCCACCCCCTCCCCTCTCCTCCCCTCCCCTCCCCCTCTCCCCAAAGTCCTCCCAAGCACGTGTATCCTGCTGTCATCTGGTCCCACAACACAGCTGATGCTCACCGTTACGTTACTCTCACGATCTTCCTAGTTACTACTTTGTATCACAATCTCCTCCTCCTCCTCCTCACTCCTCTCTCCCCATCTCCTCCTCCTCCTCCTCCTCCTCTCCCTGCCTCTCACCTCTCCACCCTCTTCCGCTCACCCACTTCCACTCTATCCCTTAACCTTTCTCATTTTCTTTGTGCCACAGTTAGTATTTCTACCACAGCCACTATCTCTACCACAGTCGCTATCTCTACCACAGTCGCTATCTCTACCACAGTCGCTATCTCTACCACAGCCACTATCTCTACCACAGTCGCTATCTCTACCACAGTCGCTATCTCTACCACAGCCACTATCTCTACCACAGTCGCTATCTCTACCACAGTCGCTATCTCTACCACAGCCACTATCTCTAAATCATTCTCTGCTGCAAACAAGAGTTGCCCAATTTTTCTTTTTGATGTTTGTCACTAAAAGTCAACAGTATTAATGTTACTATTGTGTTACGTTACAAATGGGGGTTGACTGTGGTAATTCATTCGAAGTGGTGGAGTGGTGGTTGTTATGCAGTGGTGGTGATGACAGTGGGAGAGTCCGTGGTGGTGGCTGTGGTAGGAGTAGTGGTAGCTATAGCTGTGGTAGTGGGTGTGGTGAAGGAGTGTTGGGGGGTTGGGGGAAATGTGGTGGTGGTGGGGGGCTGTGGTGGTAGCCGCGGCGGTCGTGGAAGTAGCAGGAGTAACTGGTCGTTATATCCGTGACGTGTACGATACGCGACAGGACAACCGACAGTCGTTAACAAGGGGGAACAACTGCCCAGCTGCTGAGGGGGAAGGGGGGATATCAGTGTTGCCAGCTGCTGCAACGCCTCTACAGCTTGGATAATAACGCTACACATCTGCCCGAACAAAACTGGTACTACTGTCAATGAAAAAGAGAAAACGGGTAGTGTGTACAGCACAACAAAAATTAACAATGAAAACGGATATATATATATATATATATATATATATATATATATATATATATATATATATATATATATATATTCTCAGGGTTAATTATCTCAGTTCCTGAGAACGGATACATGGACCCCGGCCCCCTACCACCCACATATCATATATATAAAAATTGTTATCCAGAGGTAATCTTTTTAACAAAACAATTCATAAAAATTAACTTCATTCTCATGTGCAACATACCAGCTCTCTCTCTCCCCCGTCCAACCCTGGGGCTCCCCCTTCCCCCCACCAGGCCATTAGCCAGATGAAGTGGACTAATGTGTCAGATTCACAGCAGAGACACTACGTCAGGTAGCTGGGTAAGTCGGGCAGCACACCGAGGAGGAAGGCTAGAGTAAGTCAAGGGAGTAAAGCCAGAAGAAGGCTGAGTAAGTCAGGGAGGAGAATGAGTCAAGTGAGGGAGTTGAGTCAGTCAGGAAGAAGTAGAGTAAGTCAGGGAGAGTAGAGTAAGTCAGGGGGAGTAGAGTAAGTCAGGGTGAGTAGGGTAAGTCGGGGGAGTAGAGTAAGTCAGGGGGAGTAGAGTAAGTCAGGGGGAGTAGAGTAAGTCGGGGGGAGTAGAGTAAGTCAGGGGGTAGAGTAAGTCAGGGGGGAGTAGAGTAAGTCGAGTGAGGAAGAAGACAAAATCAGGATGTAGAGTAAGCCAGTATGATGGGAAATCAGCATTCTAAAAGTAATTCTTAATTTCCAATTTTAAATTGCTATTTTATTTCTTTTTTTTTTCCAACCCATTTTCTGAACGTTTCACAGGGAGTAGAGTGTGTGTGTGTATGATATGTTAATTGCCCCCACTCCGTTAAAATATGAGCTGCACTCTATTAGTCTCTAGTTTAATCACATGTAATACACTACGCTGTATACATATGGAGCACAATTTAATACATTTACAGGGGTACTTAACAAACATATAGGCATGGGTTCATGTATACTTTTCATATATATATATATATATATATATATATATATATATATATATATATATATATATATATAAAGGGCAATACGGGGGAAAAATATTTTGATTATCCCTCCAAAAACTTTCCTTACTTTAAACCCTCTCGAATATCATCATTTCGATTATAACAAAAATGTACAAAAATCTTCGTCGATAAAACTGAAGTTTGAATTCCACTCGCTTTTGAATGACATCAGCAAATAACATGGAGTGGAGGGGGGGCGGGGGGGGCTCATGCCAGAGCCGAATATTCCCAGTGAATATTCCCACAGAGGTCAAAATAGGGAGAATAGGGGGGTGGGGGCAGCGTGTGTGGCATGGGGAGAGGAGAGGAGAGGGAGGGTGGGAGGAGGGAGATGGGGCGGGGGGGATGGGGGGGTGTTCAAAATTTAATTTTTCTGGCGTCGAATTTTAATACGTGACATTTATTTATATTATTTATTTAATATTCAGGACCGACATTGCACTGTCATTCAGAGCATATTTTGACCAGCGGGGGGACAATTACCTTGATTAATGACACGAGCAAGTTTTCCATTCGCACAACAACTGTCCAAACAATTTTACCATTTTTTTTTTTTTTTCAAAAAAATGGGCGGGACGGACAATCAACATTAGAGTGTTGGTGGCTTATGTTTCCCAGGCACATGATATTACCCCTACGGTAGCATCATCTGTTGCTCACATACACACACATATACACACTCACACACACACTCACATGCACACACTCACTCACTCACTCACGCGCGTCTTATCGCAGCCTGGATGGATGATTTCGCCATACGTGTGCACTCACAGGTACTTCGGTAGGTAGGTCGAATTGCCAATGGGTACGTGTGGGGTCAGGTCAAGGGGCAAAGAAGGGGGGGGGGTCACAACAGGTGAACTGGACGCCGTAACAGCAGCTTTCTCCCCCCCCCCCCCCCCACCCGCGTTACGTAACGCAGGTAGGGCGCGGCGCACGCCTCGCTCGCTCTAACGGCGCCCAGCAGCTAAGAGCCGTAACGGAAGGTCCAACAACAGGATGGCAGTAACTGTACCTGTTGCTCTCTCTCACACACACACTCACACGAGAGAGAGAGAGAGAGAGAGAGAGAGAGAGAGAGAGAGAGAGAGAGAGAGAGAGAGAGAGAGAGAGCATTCTCCATAAAAAAACTGAATATATACCTATTTATCAATCTCTCTCTCTCTCTCTCTAATATATATATATATATATATATATATATATATAATATATATATATATATATATATATATATTAAAAAAAACCGAGAGGGGAGGATTTCCAGCCCCCCGCTCCCTCCCCTTTTAGTCGCCTTCTACGACACGCAGGGAATACGTGGGAAGTATTCTTAATCCCCTATCCCCAGGGATAATATATATATAATGTATATATATATATATATATATATATATATATATATATATATATATATATATATATATATATATATATTCCTTAGGGGGCAACAACCTGACAAATGCTGATTCTCTCAAAGTGTTCAATTCACCACAAGTAACAGCAGTAAATTACATCTTCATCCTTTTTTTCCTAACTACCTCGCAAACGCGGGAGACAGCGACAAAGTATAATAATAATAAATATAAAAAACAAGAGCCTTACAAACGCATAAAAAACGGGGGAAACAAATCCCTTGTTTAAAAAAAAATGCTGAGGTAATTGGATCAACCGGAATTCATTTTCTAGGAGTCTGCAACAACATCAAAAATGTCCACAGAAAATGGTATACCAAACACCTCACATAAAGTGTTTAAGATTCTTTTACTACCCTTTCGTCATTTCCCGCCTTAGCGAGGTAGCGTCAGGAACAAACTACGATATTCTGTCCTCTGCCTTTTCCCCACGTACTCCATACACTCAAGACGCACTCAAGACACCAACCCCGGTATCGTCTTCCGACTCACCGCCACCACTTCTTCCGAGGACGCAGAGGTAGAGGACAATGAGCGATCCTCTCCCTTAACACCAAGGTTGAGCTGACGAAGTCCTCCCGTGCATCAAGCCACTATCCATCACCACCCCACCACGTCTCCCTTCACAATGTTTCCTCCTTGTTACCGACTGTATATATATATATATATATATATATATATATATATATATATATATATATACAAAAACAAGAATATTACAAGAGCATAATTTACATTCCTCAGGCGACTCTCAAACAATGGACAGAAAACAAATATACCCAGAAGGCGACATTCCATGACGGGGGTGGCCGTGGCCCGCCACCCAACCACACACACACACACACACACACACACCAGCGATGGTAACCCGGATCAAGTGAGCAATCATCATACCGGTGCCCTTCACTCGTCGTCCTACCATCCCCCCGCTGGTGATGGGGGAATGGGGGTGGACAACACTGGTTTATCAAACCTAATGGTCGTACCGTCGTGCTCAAGGACCACACAGTCACAGAGCTTGACGAACCTGCATTAAGCTCGTCTCCCGACCAGGATTCGAACCCCGGGGCAAGCTCCATGTGTGACTCACTCACGGTCAGCGCAGCTAACCACAACCTCACCCCACAGCGGAAGCCCATCCACGCTCTGCGGGAACGAAGCCTCGCTACGAGCCGGACAACCATTAACTCTTCGGTCGGGCCCCTTCGTCATTCCGTTCCTTCGGGTAAAACATTCGGGTTCAAACGGGTCTCGTTGCTCTCGTGGTTCGGATACCGTCTCGTGAATCCGAGAGAACTGTGCGTTCGAACCCTCACTCCCCCACACCCCCCGTGGAATCCAACTGTCCATGCATTACATCAGACGTACGTAGTTTACAGGTTTTTCCGCTCCTATAAATACGGGTGTTCAGGCTTAGCTGCGTCGCGCGGTGAATAAACCAGGAACCTCGTACGTGTAATCAACTTCCAATACCCCATTAATTACGGCGTATCGTTGCGTAATCTAAAGACCAGGTCGCAAGTCCATATCAATCGTTAAATTCTCGAACTCGGACTGTTCAATACACGAGCCGGTTGAGAGGGAGAGGAGAATATAATTCACAGGTAAATCGGCCGGCTGCTGGTCAGCGAAATGTTCAACCGACCATCGGAATGAATAAGTTCTGCCAAGACTTGTTGGGCCACCGGCTGCTGCCCGCCAGCGTTAGTTTTAATCTTGAGTCTTCCCTTCGTTGTGGCTGTCACACTGGCGAGGGTGCCTTCTGCCTAAACCCTCCCGTCCCTTTGACTTCATAAATACAGTTCCTCTTTTTTTTTTTTTTATACAGGTAACCTAGTTATGGACCATCAGATCTCCTGTTCCCTGTCCTTCCCATACACAGTCAGTCTCGGGCCTCAGATTACAGCCCTTCAACAACCTCAATACGAAGATGGTGGGGAGGTTACATCCTCATGTTTCGACCTTATTTGCAGTTCAGCATTAGTAAGTCCGCCCATTTTTTTTAATGATGCAAATTAGAGAGTGCTGGTTGTTATCACATATAACTACCCAATTGGAGCGAGTGCCGGTCAGCCGATGGATAACGGTCGTAGCGGGTCGTTCTGGTCGTGTTTACTGTGTGACACGAAGAAAATGTGTGAAGGGAGATGGAGTAAGAGAGTGGCTTTGTTTACAATGCCGGCGCGGCCCCTGATTGGCTGAGGGGCCTCATGGAATATGCCAGGTATGTCATGATTGGCTGACGATTTTTTTTTCTAACTTCTTAAAGCTCGATAGTACGACTCCCTTCCCTCCCCCCAGTGAGCATGACGGTACGACCCTCCCTCTCTGAACACGAGGATACGACCTCAGAACACGAGGGTACGACCCCGGAGCACGATGGTGCGTGTGACACCTGAGGCACGGCGGGTATTACCCAAGAGCACGAAAGCGTGTGACCTCTGCTATGACCGGATGATCAGGCCATCATACACCGAAGGATCATCCCTTCCTGGTCGTCCAGGGTCGTACCACCGTCGAGTGCCCTCATGGATGGGAGGGGTCGCACCACCGTCGTGCCCTAGCCGACCATCCCCATCCACACCTTGAAATATCGCCTGACGGATCATACAATTGAATTTTGATGCCATGTAATGGACCCTGTCGAGGCCTCACACACACACACACACACACTCACACACACACACACACATACACACACACACACACACACACACACACACAAACAACACACACACACAAGCGCCTTTCCAAAACCGTAATGCATAATAAAGGAAGCGAGTGCCAGCGGGTCTCATTATAAGCAGGATAGACGCACACAACAGATCGCAGCGTGATCAATACTTGCTTCAAGTCTCCTTACTTACCACCCTCCCCTCTCACCTGGCAGCAACCCCACACACCTTCCTGCACACACTCACCCTACTAGCACACACACTCCTCCTTGCACACACTCACCCTAACGGAGCACACGCACACTCCTCGCTGCACACACTCACCCTACTAGCACACACACTTCTCCTTGCACACACTCACCCTAACGGAGCACACACTCCTCCTTGCACACACTCACCCTAACGGAGCACACGCACACTCCTCGCTGCACACACTCACCCTACTAGCACACACACTTCTCCTTGCACACACTCACCCTAACGGAGCACACACACCCTCCTCCCTGCACACACTCACCCTACTAGCACACACACTCCTCCTTGCACACACTCATCCTAACGGAGCACACACTCCTCCTTGCACACACTCAATCCACAAGCACGAGAAGCTCAAACTCATACTGAGAAGTACACGAAAAAAGTACCTACAAAATCCCACCCAGACGACCCTAAATATCCCACAGAAAGTACCACAAGACCTACCTTGGAAGGCATTACCTACTGCACCTCCATCACACCATAATAGGAGTGTACCAAGCAGTAGTACCACACACACACCGACGCCACAAAGGACTAAAACAAAGCAATCCACAGGCCACCACACACTCCCTCAAGGTACACCACAAAGTAACATTCAATTGCCTTCACAATGTGCTATACAGTGTACCATGGGCCTCACCATCCCCTTCTCACTTCCCTTCTTCGTCTGCGTTCCTCCTCTCCCTTCACCCCAACTTCCTCCCTCCTTCATTACTGTACATCTTCTCCCTCCGTCTTTAAATACACCTTCTACCCACTCCATCATTCCTCCATCCCATTATATCAGTCTTCCATGCTATCTATAGAGACGAGGAAATTCATGGATGGTTCCACTTGCAACCTATCTATCCAGTCTATCCTTGACGTGTTCTTCCATCCCACTCAACTTCCACTAGCCTCACCTACCCCATCCCAATCACATCACACTTGACTCCCAACATCATGTCCCCCCCCCCCTACCGATCATCCCTATCCTGCCCGAATCCCCAACCTATCCTACCCCCGATCCTACCTTTATCGTCTCCGACGCTGCTTTTCCTCCCTGACGTACCTATCCCCTCCGGGACAGTACGTATCCCATCCATACTTACCTAACCTCTCCAGGACTTCCATCTATCCTACCCTCCAACCGCCTCTATCCCTCACCCCACGTCCTAGCCGGATAATAGCCTGAAACCCCCCTGGGGCAACCTCTATCCACCCCGTCCTCTTCCTAACCAGCGTATCCTAACCCCCGACACTAAGTACCACTCCCCCTCCTGTCCAACTCGACCTAACCCGCACCTATCCCCCCTCCCACACCCAACAACTTAACCTATCCATCCCCCTCTTTCTCTCGCCTTAAGCACCAGAATTAAAATGACGCGTGAACCCGACGCTTGAAATTCGTATTAGAGAGAAAGAGGAAAAAAAAAACTGACACGTTTTGGGAATTCTAATTCAAGACGTTGATACTGAAGAAGTGTACCCTTACTGCTGCTACTGCTGCTGTCGTGAGGGAGGGCTTTCTTCTGGAGGAGGAGGAGGAGGAGGAGGAGGAGGAGGAGGAGGAGGAGGAGGAGGAGGAGGAAGAGGAGGAAGAAGACGAGGAAGAGGAGGAGGAGGAGGAGGATGAGAGAGGGAAAGAAAGGGGGAGAGTTGGAAAGAAAAAAAAAAATAATATATCTATATACACACACAAAAAAAAGGGAGTAGAGGCATTTTAAGAAGCGAAGCACGAAGCAAATGGCCAACATGCTGGCCACATTACAACAACTTCCCCTAATTGGCCAGGGACGTGAGGGAGGGAGGGAGATGGTGGTGGTGGTGGTGGTGGGAAAGGGTGTGATGGGTGTGGGAGGGATGGGGACAGGGTGATGGGATGGGTGGTGGTTGTGGTGGTGGTGGTGGGAAAGGGTGTGAGGGGTGTGGGAGGGATGGGGACAGGGGGATGGGATGGGAGAAGGAAGGAGGGGGGGAAAGCTCATCATAAGTGTGTATGTGGAAGAGGGTCTGGGATAGACGAAGTTTATGTAAGAGGTCAGAACGTTAAACCGTGTGCGAGAGAGAGAGAGAGAGAGAGAGAGAGAGAGAGAGAGAGAGAGAGAGAGAGAGAGAGAGAGAGAGAGAGAGAGAGAGAGAGAGAGTCACCAAACCTTCATAACAAAAATACATCGTCAACACATGAGTATCGTGAACACCTGGCCTGTGGTGAACCTCATACGTCACCAAACGTGCACCAGCGATTGCTAAGAAACTTCGCATATTCAAATAAAAAATATCAATATACTATCATCATTATTATATCGTCCTCGAGAGCCCCCTTTTCCAAGGGCTTCTGCTCCAGGCTGCGCTACTATCAGTAGCAGTGAAAGGATGGACTCCCTTATGTGGGGAAAAGATCCCATGACGATACACCCTCACAAAGGGGTGACTTTTCACTCACTGCATAACCACAAGCAGGCGGAGTCCGGCACTATATCTATCAATAAATCTATCTATCTATCTATCTATCTATCTATCTATCTATCTACATATAGATGTTGAAAATTCATAAAAAGAATAAAACGTTCTGAAGGTCAGTATACCAAAGACGTTACGACATAGGATATACGTCTGGCATGGAAACCACACGGGAACTAACCCATGTTTCCCCAAGATGAAGGAATATTTACAGGTCTCGAGTCACGAGCTCAACAGACACGGACGAGAGGAGGAAGCATGCAGGAGGAGGAGGAGGAGGAGGAGGCATGCAGGAGGAGGAGGAGGAAAGGAGGAAGGATGCAGGAGAGGGAGAAGAGGAGGAGGCATGCAGGAGGAGGATGGGAAGGAAAATGGAAGATGAAGAGACATGAACACTTGGTCCACAAGACAATGAACGGGATTCGAACCCTGACTGGTCCACGAGATTAACAGGTCGAGACTCCAACCATTCAACAAACTATGAACAGGTAGACGTATAGAAATATATAGCACATTTCTATATACAGGACAGTCCTCCCATAATACTGGCCCTACAGGAACATGATAATCCCGTTGTACTTTACTACGTTACGAATCTTACAGTAAATTGCTTTCGTTCTGCTAACGTCTGAGTGGTTATAGATCCAAGTCATTGCTCTACATGTATGATCAGAATTACAAAAACAATAATTCTCATTATATAAAACTAGTACATTAATAATCATCTGATTTATGAAGGCACAAAAATACTATGGATCTACAGCCAACAAGCCATATTGTATCATTTAAAAAACGAAATAATAACTTTCGTTCTCATTTTCTTTCTCATTCTCTCTCTCTCCCTCACTATCCTGACGTCCACTTCCCTTCCCCCTATCATCCTCCTTTTTCCCTTATCCTCTTCTCCTCCCAGGCACCCCGAGCCTCTTCTTCCTCCTCCTCCTCTTCCTCCCCGTGGGAACTCGCGTCTCAGGTAGCAAGGTGTGTAGGGCCCAAGACAAATGGGGCCCTCCAACTGGCTACTTCTGACCCGTAAGCCTATACAAGAAAAAAAAAAAAAAATGGGGGAGCGTTCGAGGCCCCCCCTTCTCTCTCTCTCTCTCTCTCTCTCTCTCTCTCTCTCTCTCTCTCTCTCTCTCTCTCTCTCTCTCTCTCCCAGCTGCCCTAGGGCACGGGATGCGTCGGGGGGTAGGTACGTCTGGCTGCCTCATGACTACTATACGTCTCCTGCTGGGGACGCTGCCCTGTGAGTGAAGGCCAGACCTGACATGAGCTTGCCCAGCGTATGGCCAATACCGTAAGGAACATGTCATTAATTTTGCGTCTTATCCTTTCTAAATAAGACGAAGTAAATACACATTATAAAAACATCTACATCGTTAATGAATAGATACATAAATTCGCTCAAAACTCGGTATAAAGTATAAATGTATTAACATCCACACACACACACACACACACACACACACACACACACACACACACACACACACACACACACACACACACAAATGCAAAACCACAAATACGAATATGCATCACTGCAGACAAAATGGTTGGAACACACACACACACACACACACACACACACACACACACACACACACACACATGTATACCTTTACAAGTATACGACAGGAGTGTGCTCTCGTCCATCTTGTAAGAACCCATTCTTCCTTTCTCAGCACTCCAATTCTTCCTATTAGTGTTCATGTCTAACAAACTCCATCCCATTAATGTCTCCCTAACTCCATCCTATCAATCTTCTTCCCTTATAAAATCCATCCCATCAATTTTCTCCTATACCGGATTCCATCTCATTAACCTTTCCAACTACACTATAAACTATCACCTTAGCTTTACCTATGACACTAAACTCCATCCTATTAAACGCCCCTTCCTTAAAATATCCATCTCATTACTCTCCCCTCTCCTTCACGATACCCGACAGCCTAAGCTCCACTTCCTCCACCACACTTCCTTCAATTAACCTCCCTCCTTCAGGGACTACATACCATTAATATCTCCCTCGCAAAACCTCCGCCGCCACCCCTCTCTCCTACCATCATCACAACTGCCTCCATCTTTACTCCACGCTATATCGCAAGACCCTCTCTCTCTCTTCCTCTGATACAGTGTACACTTTAGCCTCTCCTTCCATCACACTCCATCACTACATCTCTTACCTCCCTCCCCCCCCCCCACTTGCATACTCCATCGCGGAAGTCTCACTCCTTTCCAGCAACTAATTATTTCCTGTTGACCTCTTGCCATCCATCTGGTCGCTCCTCATCCCTAACCTTTCTGCCTCTCTTTCTACCATTCTCGATATGTGGTCAGCGCCTACCACACACACGCACACACACACACACATATATATATATATATATATATATATATATATATATATATATATATATATAATCTAGCCTACCCTAAGCCAGGTACCCAATTTTATCGACCAGCCCCTTTGGGGATGATGAACAGCAGGTTGGACTGTGGACAGACTGCCGCGGCCGGGATTCGAACCTATGCAGGCTCGACCCAAGGCGTTATTCATCATACCTTAACGTGTACCGTTCTTGCATCACTGCAGAATATTCCTCTCTCATTATAATTCTTCCTGCGTCATACATTTTCTCTTTAAGTTTTCATCATTCATACAAAATATATAATCCATTGTCTTGTATCATTCATCTTCTCACTCCATTTTTCACGTGTCATTCTTCATCGTATTTTTGAATTCATTAACTGGTTCTTTCTTCCTCTGTCTTACCGCACTGCACTTTTTTTTTTTTTTACATCATTCATTTCTACTTCCTCTATCATTTCTTTTACATCTTCCATCCATCAATCCTCTCTCTCTCTCTCTCTCTCTCTCTCTCTCTCTCTCTCTCTCTCTCTCTCTCTCTCTCTCTCTCTCTCCATCCATACTTCTCCTTCCATCCACGTCTCCCGAGCTTCTCTCTACTCCCCCTGCCTCACTCCCGTCATCTCCCTCCCCTTCCATACCTCTCCCCCTCCCATCCTCTTCTCGCACCCTCTCCTCCTTCCCTTCCCACGCACGCCCCCACCCCAAACAGTGTCCCCGGCGTATAAAATGATACCGTAGCTATGCAAATGTTACGGCCGGCCCACCAGCACATAATGGACCCCCAGGACCACACTCAACACTCCACCCCCCCCTATAATGCTCCAGAACAACTTTACTACACCACAATGATGCTCCGAGACCACGCTCCCTACACCACCCACCCACCCACACACCCACACACACACGAACAGTACCCCAGTACCTTCCCATCTCCTTATAATGCTCTAAGACAACTGCACACAAAATCCTCCTCCCTCCTAAGGAACACCATGTCCACTACACGACTATAATGCTCCTGAACACGGTCGCTCAGCATCATAAGACTCCACAGCACACTTGATGATATACCAATCCTTTCCTACACCACGCTAACTAAACCGGTTCAGTGATCTTTATGACAATGCTCACTAAACCCTACTGATGCTCCACACCACGTCACCAAACTCTCGTTATGCTCCACACACACACACACACACACACACACACACAGAGTATACACAAAGGAACCCTTAAAAACCGGTTTTAAAGTTCTCTAAACCCAGGTCACGACTGCACGAAGCGTAGCTAAAATCTAGTTTAGCGTTCACTAAACCTACGCTTCGAGGATTCACAGTATACCATACAACGCCCTTAGTGCGCTTAAACCCCGGTATAGCGTTCGCGACAACAGAAAACGGCTACACAAGGCGCAATTAAACCCTGGGTTGCCACTCATTAAACCCTAGTTAACTGCCATAACAATGTACGCAAGAGGAATATTCCTTATCTTATCAAGAGAATTCGATATCTTCAACCCACCATCCTCAATTCAACCCCCGTCGTCTAGTGTCGAATACAACACGAACACAACATCATGATCCCGAGATAAGAAAACGCGTGTGGTACAAAAACGCAACCAACCCTCGAAGAGAGTGAAAGTTACACGTACACATGCGAAGAAACTAACAAAGTATACTTTCATGATCATTCCTTGTAAAGGTATCTATAATTCTGAGTCAAATTATCTATAATTCTGAGTTAAAGTTTTAAAAAATTAGATGTTCACAATGATTCATACAAAAAAAAAAGAGGGGAGTCAGAATAGAGATAATTAAACAGATCTCAAATCTCCCTCTCTCTCTCTCTCTCTCTCTCTCTCTCTCTCTCTCTCTCTCTCTCTCTCTCTCTCTCTCTCACACACACACACACATATATACCTCCTAATATTTACCAGTCCACACAGCCTCCATAAATAACGAGAGTATCCGCTTTCCCTCCACTATACCCGCTGCCATCCGTTCTGGCGACTTGCCCCTCCCAAAGCCCCAGGGCGGAGGGGGGCGGAGGGGGCGGAAGGAGACGCAGACGGGAGGGCAAGCGAGAGAGAGAAGGCGGTAGGTAACGAACGGGAGGACAAAGAAGATGGGAAGGAGAAAGGTAACGAATGGGAGGACAAGGGAGATGGGGAGGAGGTAGGTAAGGAGCTGGAAGAGATGGGGGGATGGGAAGGGCAGAGGAACGGAACAGAAGGACAAGGGAGATGAGAGAGAGAGAGGGAGATGAGAGAGAGAGAGAGAGAGAGAGAGAGAGAGAGAGAGAGAGAGAGAGAGAGAGAGAGAGAGAGAGAGAGAGAGAGAGAGAGGTTTGAAACACTTTGGTGGGAAGGGCAACACAAAAGAAAAAGGAAGGGCAGTAGAACTGGCCACTCTACCCTAACAGGAACAACTTTCCCATCAACCCCCTCCCTCCTTCCTTTTCCACCACCCCTCCCTCCCCATTCCACTCCCCCACACAGCAAACTGGGTGGGCCTGGTCTATATTGATTTCATATGCAGATTATGTAGACTTTTAACATATTGGGTGATGAGGCGTGGTAGATGTGGGTAGATGAGTTATAAGAAGCGAGGGAGGCCTGTATGGGAGGGGGGAGAGGCCGGGAGTGTTGGAGAGGAAGTGAGGGAGGGATGTGAGTCATGGAGAGGGAGGGAGGGAGGGAAGAAGACTGGAGAGAGAGAGAGAGAGAGAGAGAGAGAGAGAGAGAGAGAGAGAGAGAGAGAGAGAGAGAGAGAGAGAGAGAGAGATAATGCCATGAAAATAAATCTTGAAAAATACATTTTATGCAAAATATATATATATATATATAATACTGGAAAGAATAATACATCACAATACAACTGGTACAAATAATATTATGGCAATATAGGAGGCAGAGAAGGGGAAGGACTAAGGAGCAATATCGCGATACGGGGCTTTGAGAGGGGCATATGGGGGAATGGGGAGGAGTATCGTCTATGGAGAAAGGGAAATAGGCTATTGGGGATGGGTGGGGGAGGAGGAGGAGGAGGAGGAGGAGGAGGAGGAGGAGGAGGAGGGAGCAGCAGCACGGGGGGTGCTCAGCAATACACAGTAATAAAAAAGGGACATCAGAAATAAATATATATGAATTTGCATAAGCCATTATCGGAATTTATGACTGAATAATCCCCCCCAGAGAGAGAGAGAGAGAGAGAGAGAGAGAGAGAGAGAGAGAGAGAGAGAGAGAGAGAGAGAGAGAGAGATGATAGATAGATATGAGAGAGAGTCTGAGTTCATTCTAGGGAAGCCGAACATCAGCAAACCAGTTCAGCGCAACGTGCGCAAGACGACGCCGGGAACGCCCCCCCCCCTCCTCCTCCTTACTCTGTCCCCTTCTGTATATACTGGAGGAGGTAGGGGAGGGGGAGGGGGAGGGAGGGGGAGGGAGATTTTCCTGGTGGAGACACAAGACGACTTCCACACCTTCTGCCCACGCCAAACGCGCATGTTGACAACCCCGCGTCAAGTGCGATCGCTCTAAACACACTGTGGTACACGCGATGCATTACAACCCCAATACATGTGGTGCATCGCAATACAACAGTGTGGTACAACCCCAATACATGTGGTGCATCGCAATACAACAGTGTGGTACAACCCCATACAAACAGATCAAAGTGCCTCAAAATCTTTAACACGAGTGGAGAACAATATTCCAAACTAAACCTTATAGCGAATTTCGGAGAACTTTGGTAATGTTTCAGAATATCTAACAGAGAAAACCAGGTGGCAAATCTAATGAGGGGAGGAAACCTTCGTAAAACAAAATCACTTCAATTACTACACGTAAATGAAATTTGAAAAAAAAATAAAAGAAATGAGACAAAAAGAAAATGCTGTGAGAGGCAAATCAAGACCACTTAACAGAAGATGGGAAGCTGGACGAACTGCTTTACCTTCTGCTATGCCCGAGACGACATCTGATGTTCACACACACACACACGAAAGAAAATGGGGTGTCATGCAGATACTGAAGGGATATCCACTTAGATAACACTTCGTCAGAGTGGTGGAAGCAGAGGCTGAGGAAGGGGGTCTCCTCCCTCAGGGGGTCACTACTGAACCTGGTGTAGTTTTCTATGAGCGTATTACCGGCATGATGGAAACTGGGGACTAATGAAAATGACAAACATATGGCTAAAGTTAATGGTAGCCAGAGAAACTGGGAGTTGTGTGTGTGTGTGTGTGTGTGTGTGTGTGTGTGTGTGTGTGTGTGTGTGTGTGTGTGTCAAAACCGATGAATCTTAAACATTCATCAGGTTTTTACATTTTTCTTCCGTCATACGTTTTTTTCTTTTCATCCAACAGAGTGGAAGTCAGTTACCTTATGCTCATTCTAACTTTATTTCTGAATCGCACACGAGACGTGTCGGCCACGGTAACACTGCACATCTTCAGTCACATAATAACATAACGATGTAACATAGAACAAGTGCCAAAATGTGGGAGTAGTGAACATATTCATGTGTGTGTTATAGCTGGGGACCGAGACAGTGGGTAATATCTTCTCGTGGAATTCACGTTTCCCCTAAAGACGCCGGTGTTCGGTCGTGGTACTGTGGGCTGCCGGGGGGTCAAGCTCGCTGGGTCAAGTGATGAGGAGGGGCAGTTCCCCTCAGGTATCTGTACACACACACACACACACACACACACACACACACACACACACACACACACACACACACACATATCTGGCTTAGGGTGGGCGTGTTGAACTGATACAACACGAGTGTAAAACACTCTCGCCGTCATGCAAAAAAATAGTAGAGAGAGAGAGAGAGAGAGAGAGAGAGAGAGAGAGAGAGAGAGAGAGAGAGAGAGAGAGAGAGAGAGAGAGAGAGAGAGATTTGGGGTAAATAGTATTACATCACATCAACCTAACCGCTTTTAAATACCTTGTTCCTTTACCTTCCACCACCTACCATCCCACTCTCTGCCCTCCCCTCCCTTCCCCACCACTGCACAACCTCACGTCCTCCCCCTCCTCCTCCTCCCCTCCCCCTCCTCCTCCTCCCCTCCCCATCCACCACCACCTCTCTCTTTCTCTCTCTCTCTCTCTTCTCCTTACCATCCCCTCCCCCCTTGCCCCTTACCAGCCGCAAAACCCTATCAGAGGAATTATAATAATATCAGCGCTTCTTCCTTAAGCAATTTCTAAGCGGTGGGGGCGATTGCTGCCGGGGAATGGATATGATACGACAAAGGCACCTAAGGGAAATGATCTTACGAGGCCAGGGGCTCTCGAGGTTCAGGTAGGCCCGCCCGCCCGACACCTCCGCACAATCCACTCCACCGGCGGCGGCGGCGGCACCAGCCTCGCCCTAACTACAACTAATTACGGCTGGTCTCCTTTCGCCCATGTCTAATACAGGAGGCGAGGTGGAAGTGGGAGCTTGGGGGGAGGGAGGAGGTGGGGAGAGAGGTGGTGGTGGTGGAGTAAAAGAAGGGGGTGAGGGTGCGGTGGGGGTGTTGTTAAAGAAGAGAAGGCCTTTCGGGATGGAATGGAAGCTGTCGGGACGGGGGAGGAGGAGATGATGGCGGATGTCGTGGAAAAGGACGATGGAAAGGGGGAGGATGTGAGGATGTGAAAGGTGAGACTGGGGAAGGAGGAGAAGCTGCAGGGATGGGAGGCGCTTGTGATGATGGGATGGGAAGACGAAAGTAACTGGGAAAGGGATATAGGTAAACGGAGATGAGGAACAGAGAAGAACGTGGTGGGAGAGGTAGAAACAAGAGGGTTTGTGTGTCCGCTTGCTCAACACTTGGCTGGCTGGACGTGCCATGCCTCTCCTCAGATCATCAGACATCTACGCACACCGACAATCTCTAGTTCCTCCTCGTTGAGGAGACGCGCACATGACCTACGTGGAGGAGAAGGGGAAGAGGAGAGGCGGCGGGGAGAGGCGGTAATGGGTAAGAGAAGCACCGGATGAGGGGGGGAATGAGAGAGTAAGGAGAGTGAGGGGAAGGGTAACTGGTAAGAGGTATGTCTGTAGCCCGGTAATGTGTGCGCCGGTAATGTGTACCGGTGGTGTGTGCCGGTAATGTAGCCCGGTACTATAGGCTGGTTAATCAGAATACCAAATAAAGCATGCTGATGATAAATGACCCACACTTGTGGTACCATCAAACATGTTCTGTACCATCACGTCACCTCCCCTGCCTCGCCACGACTGCCCTGAACACTAACCTCACACCACACAACCCCTTTAACGACTCCTCTCTACTCACGACCCCCTAACGCACCTCCCAACACAACACGACCCCCTCCCTTAACGCCCCCAACACCATGCAACCTCCTAAAACCCCCTTTAAACCACATGATCTCGTAACACACGCACTCTCTTGTGCATCATACAACCCCCGAACAACGCCATACATCATACAACCCTCCTAACACCCCCATAAATCATACAAACCTCCTAACGTACACCTCTTCGACACCACACGACCCCTCTCTAACGCTACCCCCCCCCCCCTTTACCTCCTCAAAGGCATTCCCTAAAAAGCATAAAAAAATGACCTAAATTTTATCGTATCCCGTGAACTTCCCTTCGCCCTGTGAGCCTCATCAGGCCCTTTGATCCCGTGGAGGTTAAGCCGTACAGAGGGGCCTCGCCCAGCGAGAACCCTCTGAGGTCTGGGGGGCTCTGATCAGGGCCTTACTGTCACGACCCTCCCACCTGCAGACCGCCTGAAGTCGTGTGTCCTTTTCCACGACCGACCGAGGCACACTTGACCACCTCCCTCCCTCGCACGGTGCTGCCTCCCTGTGGCGGGAAACACGATGATATTGGTCCTTTAACTATAGACCAGGGAGGTACTGCAGCCGGTACTACCCGCCTGGGGTGTCGGCGAGGGTCAGTAACGGGTGCGCCAGTGACCCAGCGCTTCAGTGGCTGTCATGTTCCCCTTCCTCTACTCTGGTATTTGTCTTTCTTCTTGATCCTGCCTCATCCATGCAATCCCTCCTCCTCCTCCACCGACACGCGACTCACATGACACCTTCCTCTTCTTCAATCTTCCTGCGGTAAGCGCTACGCGTTACCCCACCTCTCGGGCAAAAATGCTCGTCGTAGGTACTCGTGGGCAGGTTATCATGTAACCACTCCACCTCCCTTTCTCCCTCCTTCCCAACCCTACTACTCTTCCTCCCTCTTACTCTCCCTCTCTCTCTTACTCTCCCTCTCTCCCCTCCATCTCTATAGCCCTAAGAACATCAGGACACCCTTAAAAAGTATCTCAATATCACATCAAACTCTCCCGTCGCCCCCTCCCCCTTGCCCTCTCACCCCTCCCATTTTCCCTACTGATGGGCCGCCCTCAAGCACCCTCGCCACGCCCTTAATTATCCCTTGGCCCTGAACCCTCGGGGGGAGGGGGGGCTGCTGCCTCTACCATCTCCCCCACGTCCTAACTTACCACCGGCAGCGTCCAGCACCAAAGGACCAGATGGGTGAATTCCGCTCCTTTTTGCTACTTGAGGAACGTTAAGTATCGCTCCCCATGTGCCACGAGTGTAGCAGCGGCTCCTTTGCTCCAGGCGGTCTGTTACGTGTGTGTGTGTGTGTGTGTGTTGTAGCCGGAGAGGATTCTTGACGGACAAGTGCAGGATGGTTATGACTTCACCATATGCAAGGTCTAGTATATCGAGGAGGAGGAGGAGGAGGCGGGAAGGGAAGGGAGGAGGAGGAGGAGGAGGGAGGGGGCACGAAGGGTAGGGAGGAGAAGGGAAAGGTGGACGCCGAGGAGGAGGAGGAGGAAGAGGCACGAAGGGTAGGGAAGAGAAGGGAAAGGTGGACGCCGAGGAGGAGGAGGAGGAAGAGGCACGAAGGGTAGGGAGGAGAAGGGAAAGTTGGAGGAGGAGAAGGATAAGGTACAGATTAAATAGGGAAACGAGATGGGAGAGGGAGCGAAGAAATAAGGGGAAAGCCAAACAAGGGAAGAGAAGTGGGAGGGAAAGAGGTTGAGTAAGGTCAAAGGTCAGGCCATCATACACAAAGGTCGTACCCTCCTGCTCAAGGGTCGTACAGACGTGCTCAAGGGGCTGATAGTGACATACACTGTCATACGTAGCGAAGTTAGTTACTGATAATATAAGCAATGAAAAGAATCTATGTATAGATATGTATCTATGTGCACAATGTGTGTGTGTGTGTGTGTGTGTGTGTGTGTGTGTGTGTGTCACTTACAACACAAGAAGTATACTCACACCACAACTCTACCCCCACAACCATCCACACCCTCACCTGCCTTGTGCTTCTCCCACCCTACATGTACGTCTTTCCTCGCCAGTCAGACACGTCCCCCTCGCCAGCGACCTGGGCACCGACGGGAGACAAGGGTGATCATGCCTCCCCGTTGGCAGGTAACAGTAGGGAGGGAGTGTGCACCCGTTAACAACGGTACAACGTGGTACCTCTTGGTGCTGCCTTCCATACTGGACCCGCACCGACGTCCCGTGAAATTCGTCCTTAAACGAAGACACGATCCAAAAATCACACACACACACACACACACACACACACACACACACACACACACACACACACACACATTACTGTAGTTTTACCGTCAACTGAATATAGTCAACACAGTCTGAGTTAACCATCAGCAGACTCCGCTAGTTAACAATTTCCTATCTTTCTTTTACGGTTGAGTCATTACTAAAAGTTTTTTTCTTTTTGACTGGAGGCAGAAAACGACATCCCCTTTTTTTAAAAGTGAGAGAGAGAGAGAGAGAGAGAGAGAGAGAGAGAGAGAGAGAGAGAGAGAGAGAGAGAGAGAGAGAGTGTCTCTCTCTCTCTCTCTCTCTCTCTCTCTCTCTCTCTCCCCGGCAGTCCCAGGTTCACATTACCTCACTAAGACGCGCCCAAGCTGGCCATATAAACTCGACACGCCAAAAATACACCTTACGATTGAACGTAAATTTTTACGTTTGACATTCCGGGGTCGCCCACGGCCTTATCCTCCTAATTTAGCTGATCCAATAAAAGATCGGTTTACTGGCCTCCGGCAGCCGTACTCCCAACATCCCGGGGCCTACCAGACATTATGGGAACCTCAAATTGCATTGGTGCGCTGCTTGGCGTGGTGTAACCAAAGGTGTGGGCAGAGGGTAGGCCTACGGGGAGGCGTCCACTGCCAACGCTGAGGAAAAGAACTGATACATATGTCTACGTAATTCTCATTTACCTGACTTACATTACCGTAATCTACATATATCCAGCAAATTCAGGTCTAACAAAGCCTAAATTTACACTAATTCTTCAGCAGTCCAAGCGTTGCCTCAATCTAACCAAGTCTACCAACCACAGGGTAAAGGCTACCTTAACCTAACCAAGCCTAGCAACCACAGGGTAAGGTTTACCTCAATCTAACCAAGTCTACCAACCACAGGGTAAGGTTTACCTCAATCTAACCAAGCCTAGCAACCACAGGGTAAGGTTTACCTCAATCTAACCAAGCCTACCAACCACAGGGTAAGGGTTACCTTAACCTAACCAATACACCTCTAATCACCTCAAGATAAACGGGTGTTCCCTTCCCTAACCCCCCCCCCTCCCACAGTCCAGCAGCATTAGGGCAAACGTCATCTTACCCATCTTACCTATTGTGGCCGAACCGAACTGACCCAAGACTGCTCAATCTACACCCAGACTTTAACACTGTCGTCTGCATCGACGAGTGTAGCACAAATCTCCGATACAGGAAACACCTGTAGTTCCTCACACTGGTGAGTTACAGGAACTGTATCATCTAACCAAACCACCTTAGTTGTAACTGGTGTCCTTCCCCCCCCCCCCCCCCCCCCACCTACCCTACCCGTTACCAGGCCCGTTAACCCATCTCCCTCCCATCCGTTACCAAAGGACGCTGTCACCCACTCCTCCTCCCCCCCGCCACCTAAACCGAGGTCCATGGCGTTACTACACCCCCCAGCTGGCCCCCTACCCCTAGACGGGCCACGTCCCCTGGTGTTACTGCGTGTGACAGCAACAAATTGAGAGGAAAAACAAATAGAAGAAAACTGGCGGGCGCTGAGGGACGGAGGGACGAGGACACTAGCGACACTGCCAATTGTAACACAGACCCATCGACATCTGTATCACGTGAGATAAAGACCGTATGGTGAAGTGACCAATGGGGACGGGGGGAGCCCATCCTGGGGGTGGCTATAGCCTGACTTGCTAGTCCAATCATCAATGAGATGATGTAATTCACGTATACAGTCTAACACGAAGCGTATTTCGTAATATATATATATATATATATATATATATATATATATATATATATATATATATATATATATATATATATATATATTCCTATGAGTCATTTCCCACTATAATCATCCAATTCCTCAGGAGGGAAACGCCTCGGGTAATTTTCCCCAACTGTGTGTGTGTTGGGTTGCACGTGCGTGCGTGTGTGTGTGTATATATATATTCATATTCTGGGGGGGCCATAATTAATATTCATCATTAGCACTACTATCAATTTTTATCATCATTACTCCCCCAGGGAAAGGAGAGGTTAGGTAACATATTTCTAAGGTCACATTATCATTTCTATAATTACCATCATTACTATTAAGACCTCAGGGGGAGGAGGAGGAGGAGGAAGGGGGGTGGGGAGGGGTTAGTACAATGAGGGGGTTAATCTGAAGGGAAGGGGGTTGGCTGAGTGGGTGTGGAGGAAGGGGGGGAAGGAGGGAGGGGGTAATGGTAAAATCTACCATATTAAGGGGTGGGGTAACTGTGGTGCGCCATGATTTTCCCGGAATTTCTATATTGTTTCTTCGCATTTTCATACGGAACCCTGTGAGCAAAAGTTAAAATATAATTCTTTCATATATATCATTTTTTGATATTTTTTGCCCCCTCCCCCACCCCCAGATAATACGGGGGGATGTTTGTGCTGGCGGCGGAGGGAGGGAGGGAGGGAGGGCCGGCCGTAGGCAGTTCTCCCTTAATCTTGGGGAAAGTTTTGAACAGTGTTTCCCCTGAGGTTGTGGGAGGCTGAGAGCGCTCGGAAGAGTGGCTGGGGGCGGGGGGGGGGGGGGGGGGGGGGGAGGATAAGGGGGGGAGGGAGAGAAGCTGGGGAGAGGGAGAGAGGCAAGGTGGTCCTCGGCAGAGCCTGGGGGAAGGGAGAAAGGGAAGAGACGTGGAGAGGATAGTGAGGGGAAAGCTTGGGGAAGTGGGGCTCCGGGGAGAGGATGGGGAGAGCCTTGTGGAAGAGGGTACCGTAGTGGGGAGAGAGAGAGAGAGAGAGAGAGAGAGAGAGAGAGAGAGAGAGAGAGAGAGAGAGAGAGAGAGAGAGAGAGAGGTCGGGGAGAGGGAAGGGAGCGAGGAAGGACAAGGGAGAAGGTAGGGAGCGAGGAACGGTTGAGGAGATGGGTGAGGGGTGAGGCTGGGGAGAGGGAGCCAGGACAGACCGGGGAGAAGGATGAGAGAAGGAGGGGGGCGTGTTCCCCTGGGGCACGCCGCCCCCAATAACCAATCACCTCTAACAATGAATGATGACGCAAGACACAAACTTTTCGTAACATATTCAAACAATGAATTTTCTTGTCTCAAGATGCTATTCATCATCTCCCTATCCCTATATATATATATATATATATATATATATATATATATATATATATATATATATATAGAAAAGCAAATGGATTTGTATGTAGCATTTATGGATCTGGAGAAGGCATATGATAGAGTTGATAGAGATGCTCTGTGGAAGGTATTAAGAATATATGGTGTGGGAGGCAAGTTGTTAGAAGCAGTGAAAAGTTTTTATCGAGGATGTAAGGCATGTGTACGTGTAGGAAGAGAGGAAAGTGATTGGTTCTCAGTGAATGTAGGTTTGCGGCAGGGGTGTGTGATGTCTCCATGGTTGTTTAATTTGTTTATGGATGGGGTTGTAAGGGAGGTAAATGCAAGAGTCCTGGAAAGAGGGGCAAGTATGAAGTCTGTTGGGGATGAGAGAGCTTGGGAAGTGAGTCAGTTGTTGTTCGCTGATGATACAGCGCTGGTGGCTGATTCATGTGAGAAACTGCAGAAGCTGGTGACTGAGTTTGGTAAAGTGTGTGAAAGAAGAAAGTTGAGAGTAAATGTGAATAAGAGCAAGGTTATTAGGTACAGTAGGGGTGAGGGTCAAGTCAATTGGGAGGTGAGTTTGAATGGAGAAAAACTGGAGGAAGTGAAGTGTTTTAGATATCTGGGAGTGGATCTGTCAGCGGATGGAACCATGGAAGCGGAAGTGGATCATAGGGTGGGGGAGGGGGCGAAAATTTTGGGAGCCTTGAAAAATGTGTGGAAGTCGAGAACATTATCTCGGAAAGCGAAAATGGGTATGTTTGAGGGAATAGTGGTTCCAACAATGTTGTATGGTTGCGAGGCGTGGGCTATGGATAGAGATGTGCGCAGGAGGATGGATGTGCTGGAAATGAGATGTTTGAGGACAATGTGTGGTGTGAGGTGGTTTGATCGAGTAAGTAACGTAAGGGTAAGAGAGATGTGTGGAAATAAAAAGAGCGTGGTTGAGAGAGCAGAAGAGGGTGTTTTGAAATGGTTTGGGCACATGGAGAGAATGAGTGAGGAGAGATTGACCAAGAGGATATATGTGTCGGAGGTGGAGGGAACGAGGAGAAGAGGGAGACCAAATTGGAGGTGGAAAGATGGAGTGAAAAAGATTTTGTGTGATCGGGGCCTGAACATGCAGGAGGGTGAAAGGAGGGCAAGGAATAGAGTGAATTGGAGTCATGTGGTATACAGGGGTTGACGTGCTGTCAGTGGATTGAATCAAGGCATGTGAAGCGTCTGGGGTAAACCATGGAAAGCTGTGTAGGTATGTATATTTGCGTGTGTGGACGTGTGTATGTACATGTGTATGGGGGGGGGGGGGTTGGGCCATTTCTTTCGTCTGTTTCCTTGCGCTACCTCGCAAACGCGGGAGACAGCGACAAAGTATAAAAAAAAAAAAAAAAAAAAAAATATATATATATATATATATATACTGCAACTGTACAATGGTCTGACTTGCCTACATGCAATCTCCAGCTGTCATGTATTATAATCAATTGTAACTAATGGTCTCCATCCACAGGTAAGCCCAGTAGAGAATTCCACAGTTTTACTTTGACCACATCATTCGTATCCGGGGTGAGTAAAGTGACACCACGTCGCCCCCCACATACCGCAGTAATTCTATCACGTGCGTGCGTCCAGCGCCCCCTCCCACAGACGTGTCAGTCCCCGATACTTCTTTTTTTTTTCCCCGTCTCCCCCCCTCACACTTACCCTCATCACTACACCTCTCTCTTACACCACCACACACCCACACACCTTCCTCCTCCCACCACATCTCGTCATTCGGCTCTTAATTTCCAGTACTCTCTCTCTCTCTCTCTCTCTCTCTCTCTCTCTCTCTCTCTCTCTCTCTCACACAGACGCACACAGTCTCCCACTCTCTCACCAGGTTGCCATACTCAGTATTAAGGCCATATCACATGGTCACTGACACGGAAAAATAATACAAAAACAGAGTACCAATGAACAGGGACTCTTTGGAACGCTCTAACAACAAGACAACAGACATCAGCAAACAAGTCAACTCGAGCAACGATGATTCAGAAAACGAATCAAAACTCATAAGACTGATCAATACATCAAAAGGGATCCTGGATTGTATTCTAACCCTTTAAGCCTAAGCCTTGCTCTATATGTGTGTGTGTGTGTGTGTGTGTCCGCGCAACTCCGCGAGGGCCTGTCTGCGCGTTAAATGGTCTCGCTGCGAGCACAGCCGTACACACACACACACACACACACGCCGTTGGCATGAATTCGTCAGGGCGCCCGTCAGGTGCGAGAGAGAGAGAGAGAGAGAGAGAGAGAGAGAGAGAGAGAGAGATGAAATAATAGAAGATTCAGGAGAGCACGAGAGTCCATCTGCTCCTCCCATCCATCATGGACGCCGGAGGGGAAAAAATATATACATACAAAAAAAAAAAAAAAAAAGAAAATGAAAAAAGAATAGAATCGCAACAGGACAATTAGCCAGAGAATAATGGTCAGTGTGGCCACGGGTCTCTCTGGGGAGAGGAGAGGGGGGGGGAGAGGGGAGGGGAGAGGGGCGCTGCTGCTGGAAGAAAGGGGAAGAGGGCAGGAGAACGATGAGCTGTGTGTGTGTGTGTGTGGGCAGAGAGAGAGAGAGAGAGAGAGAGAGAGAGAGAGAGAGAGAGAGAGAGAGAGAGAGAGAGAGAGAGAGAGTAAAAGCACGATCGCTTCATAATGGAAAAAAAAATAATTAAAAGCGCATCATCCATCCGTCAACAACTACAACAACAAACAACAACAACAAGACCATCACAATAATTACGGTCAAGATGTCGAGGTAGACGAGTCTGTCCTCACCAGGCGGACGCCGTCTCTCCCTTTCTCAGTTATTCCTTCCTTCGTTCTTCTCTCTTCTTCTTGTTCTTCGTCTCTCCCTCACCTTCAATCTACCTACCTTCCCCTCCTTCAATCTACCTACCTTCCCCTTCTTCAGTCTACCTACCTTCCCCTTCTTCGATCTACCGACCTTCCCCTCCTTCAATCTACCTACCTTCCCCTTCTTCGATCTACCGACCTTCCCCTCCTTCAATCTACCTACCTTCCCCTTCTTCGATCTACCGACCTTCCCCTCCTTCAATCTACCTACCTTCCCCTTCTTCGATCTACCGACCTTCCCCTCCTTCAATCTACCTACCTTCCCCTTCTTCGATCTACCGACCTTCCCCTCCTTCAATCTACCTACCTTCCCCTTCTTCGATCTACCGACCTTCCCCTCCTTCAATCTACCTACCTTCCCCTCCTTCAATCTACCTACCTTCCCCTTCTTCGATCTACCGACCTTCCCCTCCTTCAATCTACCTACCTTCCCCTTCTTCGATCTACCGACCTTCCCCTCCTTCAATCTACCTACCTTCCCCTTCTTCGATCTACCGACCTTCCCCTCCTTCAATCTACCTACCTTCCCCTTCTTCGATCTACCGACCTTCCCCTCCTTCAATCTACCTACCTTCCCCTTCTTCGATCTACCGACCTTCCCCTCCTTCAATCTACCTACCTTCCCCTTCTTCGATCTACCGACCTTCCCCTCCTTCAATCTACCTACCTTCCCCTCCTTCAATCTACCTACCTTCCCCTTCTTCGATCTACCGACCTTCCCCTCCTTCAATCTACCTACCTTCCCCTTCTTCGATCTACCGACCTTCCCCTCCTTCAATCTACCTACCTTCCCCTTCTTCGATCTACCGACCTTCCCCTCCTTCAATCTACCTACCTTCCCCTTCTTCGATCTACCGACCTTCCCCTCCTTCAATCTACCTACCTTCCCCTTCTTCGATCTACCGACCTTCCCCTCCTTCAATCTACCTACCTTCCCCTTCTTCAGTCTACCTACCTTCCCCTTCTTCGATCTACCGACCTTCCCCTCCTTCAATCTACCTACCTTCCCCTCCTTCAATCTACCTACCTTCCCCTTCTTCGATCTACCGACCTTCCCCTCCTTCAATCTACCTACCTTCCCCTTCTTCGATCTACCGACCTTCCCCTCCTTCAATCTACCTACCTTCCCCTTCTTCAGTCTACCTACCTTCCCCTTCTTCGATCTACCGACCTTCCCCTCCTTCAATCTACCTACCTTCCCCTTCTTCGATCTACCGACCTTCCCCTCCTTCAATCTACCTACCTTCCCCTTCTTCGATCTACCGACCTTCCCCTCCTTCAATCTACCTACCTTCCCCTTCTTCGATCTACCGACCTTCCCCTCCTTCAATCTACCTACCTTCCCCTTCTTCGATCTACCGACCTTCCCCTCCTTCAATCTACCTACCTTCCCCTTCTTCGATCTACCGACCTTCCCCTCCTTCAATCTACCTACCTTCCCCTTCTTCGATCTACCGACCTTCCCCTCCTTCAATCTACCTACCTTCCCCTCCTTCAATCTACCTACCTTCCCCTTCTTCGATCTACCGACCTTCCCCTCCTTCAATCTACCTACCTTCCCCTTCTTCGATCTACCGACCTTCCCCTCCTTCAATCTACCTACCTTCCCCTTCTTCGATCTACCGACCTTCCCCTCCTTCAATCTACCTACCTTCCCCTTCTTCGATCTACCGACCTTCCCCTCCTTCAATCTACCTACCTTCCCCTTCTTCGATCTACCGACCTTCCCCTCCTTCAATCTACCTACCTTCCCCTTCTTCAGTCTACCTACCTTCCCCTTCTTCGATCTACCGACCTTCCCCTCCTTCAATCTACCTACCTTCCCCTCCTTCAATCTACCTACCTTCCCCTCCTTCAATCTACCTACCTTCCCCTCCTTCAATCTACCTACCTTCCCCTTCTTCGATCTACCGACCTTCCCCTCCTTCAATCTACCTACCTTCCCCTTCTTCGATCTACCGACCTTCCCCTCCTTCAATCTACCTACCTTCCCCTCCTTCAATCTACCTACCTTCCCCTTCTTCGATCTACCGACCTTCCCCTCCTTCAATCTACCTACCTTCCCCTTCTTCGATCTACCGACCTTCCCCTCCTTCAATCTACCTACCTTCCCCTTCTTCGATCTACCGACCTTCCCCTCCTTCAATCTACCTACCTTCCCCTTCTTCGATCTACCGACCTTCCCCTCCTTCAATCTACCTACCTTCCCCTTCTTCGATCTACCGACCTTCCCCTCCTTCAATCTACCTACCTTCCCCTTCTTCGATCTACCGACCTTCCCCTCCTTCAATCTACCTACCTTCCCCTTCTTCGATCTACCGACCTTCCCCTCCTTCAATCTACCTACCTTCCCCTCCTTCAATCTACCTACCTTCCCCTTCTTCAGTCTACCTACCTTCCCCTTCTTCGATCTACCGACCTTCCCCTCCTTCAATCTACCTACCTTCCCCTTCTTCGATCTACCGACCTTCCCCTCCTTCAATCTACCTACCTTCCCCTTCTTCGATCTACCGACCTTCCCCTCCTTCAATCTACCTACCTTCCCCTTCTTCGATCTACCGACCTTCCCCTCCTTCAATCTACCTACCTTCCCCTTCTTCGATCTACCGACCTTCCCCTCCTTCAATCTACCTACCTTCCCCTTCTTCGATCTACCGACCTTCCCCTCCTTCAATCTACCTACCTTCCCCTTCTTCAGTCTACCTACCTTCCCCTTCTTCGATCTACCGACCTTCCCCTCCTTCAATCTACCTACCTTCCCCTCCTTCAATCTACCTACCTTCCCCTTCTTCAGTCTACCTACCTTCCCCTTCTTCAGTCTACCTACCTTCCCCTTCTTCGATCTACCGACCTTCCCCTCCTTCAATCTACCTACCTTCCCCTCCTTCAATCTACCTACCTTCCCCTTCTTCGATCTACCGACCTTCCCCTCCTTCAATCTACCTACCTTCCCCTCCTTCAATCTACCTACCTTCCCCTCCTTCAATCTACCTACCTTCCCCTTCTTCGATCTACCGACCTTCCCCTCCTTCAATCTACCTACCTTCCCCTTCTTCGATCTACCGACCTTCCCCTCCTTCAATCTACCTACCTTCCCCTTCTTCGATCTACCGACCTTCCCCTCCTTCAATCTACCTACCTTCCCCTTCTTCGATCTACCGACCTTCCCCTCCTTCAATCTACCTACCTTCCCCTTCTTCGATCTACCGACCTTCCCCTCCTTCAATCTACCTACCTTCCCCTTCTTCGATCTACCGACCTTCCCCTCCTTCAATCTACCTACCTTCCCCTTCTTCGATCTACCGACCTTCCCCTCCTTCAATCTACCTACCTTCCCCTTCTTCGATCTACCGACCTTCCCCTCCTTCAATCTACCTACCTTCCCCTTCTTCGATCTACCGACCTTCCCCTCCTTCAATCTACCTACCTTCCCCTTCTTCGATCTACCGACCTTCCCCTCCTTCAATCTACCTACCTTCCCCTTCTTCGATCTACCGACCTTCCCCTCCTTCAATCTACCTACCTTCCCCTTCTTCGATCTACCGACCTTCCCCTCCTTCAATCTACCTACCTTCCCCTCCTTCAATCTACCTACCTTCCCCTCCTTCAATCTACCTACCTTCCCCTTCTTCGATCTACCGACCTTCCCCTCCTTCAATCTACCTACCTTCCCCTCCTTCAATCTACCTACCTTCCCCTTCTTCAGTCTACCTACCTTCCCCTTCTTCGATCTACCGATGGGTATACTCACAACGTGGGTATACTCGAGAGAAAACAGCTGGGGTGTAGTGAGCGAAAATGCCACGACAGAAGCAACACTTACCTGCAAAGAGAAAAAGACAAAATATTAATATTTTATAAAATACACTTCAGGTCATTATGTACTGTAATCATATCTGCGAAAAAGAAAATAATAATTGGCGAATCTGTGACACTCAGAGGATAAAAATGCACACACACACACACACACACACACACACCTACACACACACACACACACACACACACACATATATATATATATATATATATATATATATTACATTCCATCAACAATCACAAACGGAGACACACATATATAGATATATGTATCAATCATTTCTTTTTTATGAGTGTGTCTATGTGTTTGTAACTGCAACTTATCTATCTTTGTATCTATCAATCATCCCATCTATCTATCCATCTACATATATCTCTGAACTGTTTATCTATTTAGCGCATCACTGAGTCAGTATGTGTTATCTAACAGTATCACACTGACCCTTCCCTCCTCCTCTTCCACTGCCCTTCTTCTGTGCCACTCTCACCTCTCCCCTCTCCTCCTGTGCCACTCTCACCTCTCCCGTCTCCTCCTGCGCCACTCTCACCTCTCTCCTCTCCTCCTGTGCCACTCTCACCTCTCCCGTCTTCTCCTGCGCCACTCTCACCTCTCCTCTCTCCTCCTGTGCCACTCTCACCTCTCTCGTCTCCTCCTGCGCCAATCTCACCCTACTCCTCTCCTCCTGTGCCACTCTCACCTCTCCCCTCTCCTCCTCCGTCACTCTCACCTCTCTCCTCTCCTCCTGTGCCACTCTCACCCTGCTCCTCTCCCTGATGTGGTTATTAGGGTCAGCCTCTGGATGTCTGGCTTATACACTCCCTCGAGGCCCCCAGCACTTTCCCAACCCCCCCAAGTTCTCTTCCCTTTTCTCTCTTTCTCTCCCATTTTCATCTCTCTCTCTCTCTCTCTCTCTCTCTCTCTCTCTCTCTCTCTCTCTCTCACACACACACACGCATATCCTAATTCAGCGGAGCATAAACTCACAGCTCCCACAGTACCCACACAGCCGCGTGCAGCCACACGCCTGACGGTGCTTCAGTCATACGAGCCAACCTACAACATAGAGGCAGGGTTCGAGACCCCGGAGTTGTGACGCAGTTCTCGAGAGGATCAAGCCTCTCCGTCCAACCCCACTCGAAACCCAAGATCAACCCAGACCTAATCCAACCAAGGTAATGGGAACTCCAGCCAACAACCAGATACAACCAAAAGCTCCAAAAAGCAGCTAACCAAAGCTAGCAAAACCGATCCGAATAACCAAAGCCATTCAACAACCCTATCCCAAGCTAACAACCCAGCTCATCCAACCACCGGAACCCGTCATACAACCTAACCAAACAACCTCCCTCCCCACCCCTCTAAAATCCTAACCAAAACCAACCCCTGAGTCAGTGCCTCACCCTCACTCACCCACCCTCCCTCCCTCCAATCCCAAGCCCTTGGTGATGAAGGCGATGAGTCAGGGTTGAGTGATGAATCTTGGCCATTCTATCACAAACTCAAAGCAACTCCTTTAATAATTCATCATTTTTACCAAGGGACTTCCCGCCGAGCAGCACGGGGGTATTAATAATTATTGAAGCTAGTGGGGTGGAGAGAGAGAGAGAGAGAGAGAGAGAGAGAGAGAGAGAGAGAGAGAGAGAGAGAGAGAGAGAGAGAGAGAGAATGAGTAGTGGACATAATCACCGCAATATAACCAGCACTTGAACACAGGTAGAATGAAAAAAAAAAGATGATATCCCCACATACAGATAAAACGCGTATACTCAAAATAAAATACGTGTGTACACACATACAATCGTATACACGTCCATACACATAAACACGCACACGTCGGTGCACTAATATACCAACCAAACACGCACTGGTGTCCTCAACTTACCAAAGGCTCCAGCATGTGTCCTCAACTTACCAAAGGCTCCAGCATGTGTCCTCAACTCACCAAAGGTTCCAGCGTGTGTCCTCAACTTACCAAAGGCTCCAGCATGTGTCCTCAACGTACCAAAGGCTTTAGCATGTGTCCTCAACTTACCAAAGGCTCCAGCATGTGTCCTCAACTTACCAAAGGCTCCAGCATGTGTCCTCAACTTACCAAAAGCTCCAGTATGTGTCCTCAACTTACCAAAGGCTCCAGCATGTGTCCTCAACTTACCAAAGGCTCCAGCATGTGTCCTCAACTTACCAAAGGCTCCAGCATGTGTCCTCAACTTACCAAAGGCTCCAGCATGTGTCCTCAACTTACCAAAGGCTCCAGCATGTGTCCTCAACGTACCGACGACTCCAGCATGTGTCCTCAACTTACCCAAGAGGCTGCCATGATAAGAACTTGCGGGAGGAAGGAAGGTGACGGTATGGAATAATTGTGCTGGAGGGAAGGCGAGAAGATAGGGGTAACCATATCCTCCCCCATCCCCACCAACCTGAACAACTGCGAACATATGTCTTTCTGACGTGACAAGGACGTCGCCGCCCCTGGCCAAGCCCCTTGGGACGCCGGTCCCATGTACAGGGGTTGTATAAGCTCCTGTAGGACAGAATACATTAAAGCCCCGAGTCCCCCTTTAAGCCCCTTTGGACACTTATAGTTGAGTTCCCTCGTCACCGAGGACCACATCTTGGGTTTCCAAGCCAGGAACCTTGTAAGGGGGCGTCAAGCTGCGTTGCAGCACACACATACACGCACAGACACACACACACACACACACACACACACACACACACACACACCGACGAGCTGAGACAATATCCCTGTTGCTTCGTATCCTTTTCCTCCTGGAACCTCTGGAAATCCATCACCCAATTACCACGACGGGTCATCTGCAAGGGTAATGACTGGCCAGTTATTGGTCATTTGCCGCGTCAACAAATGCAGTAATTGGTGCTGTTTTCTTTGATTAATGATTTGTTGTTCCAGACCCTGGCTTCTGTCGGGCGGCCGGCCAACCGGATGGTCCCTGAGGCACGTATGGTCACTTCGATAGAGAACATTCTCCTTTATCACTGTTCCCCGACGGTGACGACGATCCTGGAGAACAGTGATAAAGGAGAACGATTTCTTCACGTCCGTGGCGTCGACCACAATGGAGAACAGTAATAACTTCATCACAAAGACCATGATCTTCGCAAGGAACATCCCCAGCTTTCCATATTTGCATCGGACGATAAGCGCAACTTGTTGATTCCAACTTCAGAACCCCCAAAACATGTTTCCCCCAACACTTCCAGCCATCACGCGATTCGAGGAAAACAAGGACATCTGGCTATCAAGTTACGTAAGACTTCCTGGAAAGCAGTGGTGGTGGTGGTGGCCTGATGGATCAACAACAGACAGACTATCCGCAAGCCTGGAACACAAGCACGTCATCGCTGGACGTCAGCATGACTGGAGACGGTCTTAGGGTTAATCAGACTCGCATACTATAATTAACAATTACAGAGCTCTGGCCTTTTATATATGTGGAAATTATTACCAACGTAGCCCAATTGTAACCTTTTATATAAATATAATATGAATGGAAGTATCAGCAAAACAGCCCATTTCTGGCCTTTACAATATATTAGTGACAAAATATCAACAAAATAGTCCATTTTGGGCTTTTGTACATAAGATATGATTAGAAATTATCAGCAAAATAACCCATGAATCGCAACAATCATTCATTCACTCCCTACTTACCAACTCGCACACAAAAATGCAATGAAGACCTGAGTGGATGATTCTTATGAAGAAACTACGAGCCTCATCTCGGACAGGACGTAAGTAGTGCCTCCTCCGGGTCGGTCACCAAGATTCACGCTTGCGAGACATGACCTACGCAGACGCAAATATACATATATGCATTCGAAAAAAAACCGTGTTCCGTGCTGCAAACAGAGGTGGGGTGAATTCGGAACCAGGTGGAGAACAAGAACTATCTCTGCTACTGGTTGGTTACTGGTCGAAGTATATGCATATCACACGAGGAAAAAGAAAATGAACCAGGTTAATTGACTGACGCATCACGAACAAGGTCGATGACGACGAAGGTCAGGTCACCTCGGAACACCAAACTGGCAATGCTTTTGGTCAGTTTGTTGCGACCACGCAACACTTAAATCTGGGGTTCGATACAGAACGCTAGAGGCTTGGGGGGGGGGGGGGGGGAGGAACATGAAGGAACACGAGAGTCATCTTCTACACGGGTTCTAAAGTCATGAGCATCGACAATATTCATCCAGGTCCTCACCACCACACAGAGGACCATATGGGGAAGGGTGAGAGCATGTATGGTCTTAGGGCTCGATGGTATTCGAGTGGTGGTTACCTGTCCACCTTGATGGTTCGACGGCCTTTAACGACCCAGGAGGCCCAACAGGCCTAACACCCATGTAACCAACCAACCATCTCTTCAGTATACCTCCACACCATCCGCCGACTTCCATACGCACGTCAAGACTTAAGACTTCTTTTAGTATGGTCGGTCAGTCGCCTTAAAGATTACGCAATACGTACGCCGTCAACAAGCCCCTCCCCCGACACACTAGCGTTCTACAGAGGACATAATAAACCGGCCACTTCGTCAATGCGTTGCGTAAATCGTCACTGCCCGCCCCTCCTCCGGACACCGGCCCATAATTCGTCACAATTTCGTCAGCGTGCTGGATGAAGGGAGGGGAAGGGGAGGGGGGGACTCCTCTCCAGAGCGCTGAAGGGGACGAGGGTGTGGTGTGTGGGGCCCGGAGTCGGCCGGCTCACCTGGTATGAATACTTGAAGGCCCTTGACGGGGGAATTCACAAGGTAGGGACGACGAAGAGGAGGAGGAGGAGGAGGAACCTCCTGGGGTGTTTGAGG
This sequence comes from Panulirus ornatus, assembly GCF_036320965.1. Taxonomy (NCBI): domain Eukaryota; kingdom Metazoa; phylum Arthropoda; class Malacostraca; order Decapoda; family Palinuridae; genus Panulirus; species Panulirus ornatus. The sequence continues at coordinate 4,045,252 of NC_092288.1, read as the reverse complement.
TCGACTGAAAGACCAAAGTCTAGTTTAGGCTTAGTAGGGACTCTCTCCCTCCCTCCCACTCTCCCTCTCCCTTGCACCACTCTCCCTCGACTACTTCCTGCACTCCTTTCATCTCCCGTCTTAATCATCCTTAACTCCTCGTCCTCGACCTCTCCAGCCTCTCACACCTCTCTCTCACCCTTAACTCTCTCTCTCTCTCTCTCTCTCTCTCTCTCTCTCTCTCTCTCTCTCTCTCTCTCTCTCTCTCTCGGCTATCACTTCCTCACTCATTCTCACATTCTCTTCATAATCTCGTCATCTATGACCTGTTATCTCTCCACACTCTCACCTCCTCCCTTCTATCACCCCCTCCTCCTCCTTTCTCCCCATTACTCTATCCTTCCCTCTCCCCACCTTCAACTACCTACCCCATCCCCTCACTCTTATCTACCCTCACGCCACCTTCCTACACCGTCGGTGCTTTCCGATTTCTTTCTTCCTTCCTTCAGCTTACTTCTTTATCAGTCATCATCAGTCGTCTGGACAACTCCCGCGACACACATTACATCTCCCGCTCAATGACCCGGGCCAAAATTTATGGTCCTTATTTTCTCTAATGTACATTTTTCCCCCCGATGTTCATACTCTCTATCGCCAATGTATACCTCCTACCACACCATATCCCCCTGACGACCACACCACCACCACATCCCCCTAACGACCACAACACCACCACATCCTCCTCGTGTCACATCCACTTCCCTATAACTTCCACCCCTCCACTTCCACTCTATTAACCTAAGATCCAAACCACCACTTTTACCACACCCAAACTGCATCTCCCTAACGTCACAACACCTACAACCCAACCCATCCGCTCAATCGACAAAACAACCCTGCAAACACTACAACAACGTCCTCTACCACAGCAACCCTACAACCCACCCAATTCGTACTACCACTTCACCCTCCCTCCCACGACAACCACGACCACCACACCCTCTCTGCCACCACATCCCCTCGTCAACCACGACCACCACACCCTCTCTGCCACCACATCCCCTCGTCAACCCACCACCTTCCATCCTATTTACCAAAGTTGCAAAAAAAAAAAAAAACTTTCCAATTAAACTTCCCTTCCATCAACTATCCCGATCCTCCAGAACCTTCTGCCCCACCCACTCTCGATCCATCCCCCCCCCTTCCTCCCCCACCCCCCAACACACACTTTACCCCCCTCCCACCCACCTCCTCCACCCTCCCTAAACATCCTTCACTGAAGAAAATTTTGAACTACTCACAACTTCCTGGACGCTCCTCAACCCTTCAGTTACTCTGACCCTTGACCCCCTCCCCTCCCCGGCAGCGTGTGCTGTGTATGTGAGGGGGCGGGATGGGTGGGGGTAGGTCGAGAGGGTAAGGGAGGGTGGGTGTGTGAGAGGGTGTGGGGGGTAGCTCGAGAGGTTAGGGAGGGTGGGCGTGAGGAAGGGGAGGGGTGGATGTTGCTCGAGGGGTGAGGGAGGGAGGGAGGAAGGGGTCGTTGTGAGGGGGGGTGGTAGCTCGGGGGTTGAGAGAGGGTAGGTAAGAAGGGGGGGGGTAGCTCGAGGGGTGAGGGGGGGTTGCTCGAGGGGTGAGGGGGGGGGTTGCTCGAGGGGTGAGGGGGAGGGGGTAGCTCGAGGAGCGGCTCAAGGCCCATCCAGGCTCGCCTCTGCCCACTAATTATCCCCTCACTACACTATACCCCTCGTTATTTTTCTCCTGGAGCCTCGCACACACACACACACACACACACACACACACACACACACACACACACACACACACATACACATTCTTCCAGGCCCCTGGAATGGGTGGAGGTCCGGCAGATAGGTCTATCGTATGGTAGAAGAGGAGAGGGGGAACAGGAAGGGAGGGAGAAAGGGGGAGAGGGAAGAGGTATCACCGTCCGCTCAGCAAATGCATGAAGAAAAATTAACATATATAATAAACAAATGAACGTGACCCACAGGGATGTCCAGATCTTCATTTAAGTTACGACACGACTTCACTAATTTACGACACGACATGCGACGCCGTCCTGCAGTTTGATGAGTCGGAAGAACACTTCGCACTGGAGGGAACACCTCGCACTGGAGGGAACACCTCGCACTGGAGGGAACACCTCGCACTGGAGGGAACACCTCGTGCTGGAGGGAACACCTCGCACTGGAGGGAACACCTCGTACTGGAGGGAACACCTCGCACTGGAGGGAACACCTCGCACTGGAGGGAACACCTCGCACTGGAGTGAACACCTCACACTGGAGGGAACACCTCGCACTGGAGGGAACACCTCGCACTGGAGTGAACACCTCGCACTGGGGGGAACACCTCGCACTGGAGGGAACACCTCGCACTGGAGGGAACACCTCGCACTGGAGGGAACACCTCGCACTGGAGGGAACACCTCGCACTGGAGGGAACACCTCGCACACTTACAACTGCCCAGGGTTGCGCGCGGCGCTGGACGTGTTGGCCTCGCTGGCAACACCAGGAGGAGGACACAAGGCCTCCCAACACATCCCCAAGCAGAGTTCTGTGATGACGATGGTCTGTGATGATCGATAATGATGATGAAATCATATTAATGCTATTGCACAACTGCTGAGTTCAAGACGCCCTTAGGCGCTGATTTACCTTGACCTGTCCATCGATAACGTAATTCTTCTTATCTTATCATCTAGAGCTTATCACTTCTACTGACTCGTGTCTCCTTGTCCATTCTCTCGTGATTCAGTCGCTTCCCGGAATTCGCAATAACAATGACGAAAGTCTCTTTAGTCAGCTTCAATGTTTACACAGTCTGGCGATATTCAAACACTGTTCTTCAAAAGGTATTTGTGTATCTGATGCGCGTAATCCCTCTCTCTTGCAATGTCAGCTTGGTGTAGTTGTAAGAAAGTGGAAGCGAATGGAACGTGTTATAAAAAGGTCATAATGCATTTATAAAACGAAGCACTGGCAGGAAGTAATAATAATAATAATAATAATAATAATAATAATAATAATAATAATCAGTAATAATAATAATAATAATAATAATAATAATACTAATAATAATAATAATATGGAACTGTTGAGTACCTAATCATGACCTGATGACGAATAATTTGTCTGATAATCGAAGATAAAAACGTCTGAGGGATTGCAATGCTTCTTTTTCAAGTCTTCAGCGACGGGGAAAATACGGTAACAAACGAGTCAGGTAATACGTAAATACGGCGGGACGCAGTGGAACATGTGAACGTCGTATATCTTCACGATCCTATGAACAAACCTTGATATATGGCGACATACAGGGGGGACCCAGGATATAAAGGGGGAAAGGAACCCGTTGAAGAGGAAAAGAGGGGGGTGAGGGGAGAAGGAGCGGGAGGGGGTTACATAAAATACAAATAAAAGCTACAAAGTTCATACGGTTTGTCTGTGGCACGTACAGAGCTACTGTAATATATGACTAATTACAAGAGAAGGGGTTGGGGGAAAAAGCGGGGGGGGGGTTAAGGGATAAAATGGGTGAAGGACGCCTATTAGGTTATCCTGTTTGGTCCACAGAAATTTCATTCACACCTAAGGTTTAATTCTTTAAATATCTCACGACGATGCCGCCTTTAACCACAATAGAACCAATGATCGAAAATCAACACAATCTTTGTATAACTTTTGGCTGAGCAACTTTAAATGGACCAGAGTCACGAGAATCACACACACACAAAAAATAAAAAGGATTTTAAAAAACTGTACAGATCACCTAGTAGAAAAGGGGTATGACGTGTGAGTAGGAAAAAGGGTAGAGATTATATATATAAATCTGGGTTTTGGGCACACATCACCAATCTACATATTCCACTCCTACTACTACATAAGACATCCTTATTCACAGGATTACTACCAGCTGGAGAAGAACGAAATAATAAAGAAATGTCCAAGAAAAACCCAATGATCCTACAGCTAAACGAACTCACGGAACCATTTGAATACACTACTGCGAAGTTACCCTTCAATATCTCAAAGCATAGCAAACAGGAAACAAAAAAGGAAAACCCATAGCAATGGTAACGAAAACGAGAAATGGTTGTGTGTGAAAAGTCAAAGCAATATGAGTCATAAAAGGACGCCAAAGACCCTGTATAACTAGCAAAACAGAGAAGTTTAAACTTTGTAACCTTCACCCACATCACGAGGAAGGTTTTGGATGTCACCCCCCTTTAAACTTTTCGGGGAAAGTTCGAAAAGAAAACGGGGAAGATTTATAATTAGCCAGAAATAGGGTTGACACAACTTCTGGTCGCCTACTTTCCATTTCCAATATCTCATCATAAAAAAAGAGTCAGGAAAATGTGTTCAAGACCCAAATACATTTTGGTGCTCAGTCCCCTCAGTTTCTCTGGACCATCAAATAAAAATAACGATATTAATAACACAACCACTACAACTCTAATATTAGCTGAATACCTGGTCGACCATTTTTTGTTTATGTATATTGATCCTTCTGAAACACTGATCAGAATTCGAGCCACCACAAACATAATGATATTCACAAGACATCGTCACCTTCACTACCGTATTCCGTTGACGCTGACGAAAAACTAAAACATCTTAATGACCAATCAACATAGCACTTGGGTATTACCTGCCATGGATGACCCGGGAACACGCAAATATCCACTTGTAATGGCAAGAAAATGGTATAATTCTCTCTCCTTACAACATAACGCAGAATAAAGACACACACACACACACACACACACACTGACTCATATAATCTATACACTTTTCCACACCGACATCTATCATCAGCCAATCCGTTTCTAAGTATAACCAGAAGCCATCAAGTCCCTTTGAACGGTTGCTGTCGGTCAGGCCAGAGTGTTGTCTGTGCTGGCAGACGCAGGACGATACTTCTTGTGATGTTGATTTAAAACAACTTCATGCAGGACTGAAGCCTGACGATGAGATGGGGTACAGTGCCTCCACGAAACGTGTCGTGCCGCGAAGTGTAGAAAAACGACATGTTGAATGAAATGATACGAACGACTACTGAAGTGCGCGCGATTTCACCTTCATAAGTATGTAAAGGTCGATTGACGAAACGACGCGACAATCCAAACACATCCATCGTTAAAGACATCAACACACACACCTCAGCGAGGCGCAGAACAGCAAAGTACTGGAGACCCGGATGACCTAAGAACCATAGAGGAATATCGCTGAGCAAGATGCTTCCTAACCGAAGGAAGAAGATAAATAGAATCCTCCTCCTCCTCCTCTTACCTGGCTGGTGGGCAAATATTGGGGGTCGGTCAGCCTCTCAACAAGGAGCCAGAGACCACGAGGGTTGTAAACAGACGATAGAGAGAGAGAGAGAGAGAGAGAGAGAGAGAGAGAGAGAGAGAGAGAGAGAGAGAGAGAGAAGGGGGGAGAGGGGGGGAGGAAGACAAGGGGGAGGAAAGATAAGAACACTAGGAGGGAAAGGGAAGGTATAGATGCAGTGAACACATACACTATGGCACGACCGCCTTTAATACCAGAGTCCTCCACACTACCACCATCACCAACGACTTCAGGTCCCTACCCCTACCACCTACCTACCTACAACACCTCACCACCTTACACCCACTACTACACCTCACCATCTACATCAGCACCACCAACCTCTCCAGCATCATCAGGTGCAGCAGCTGGGATCTTTAGCCGTGCAGCTGCTGCCCTGAGCGTGGCTAGGCCTAGGACACGGGGAGAGGGGAAGGTGGTGGTCAGTGCCGAGCAGGTGGGAGGGAGGGAGGGGGCGGGGATGAAGACTAACACACATCCTCCCACCGGGGACGACACGAACTGGGCTCCTTATTCCAGTCTCGGCACCACCAGCACCCGTGGGGCGCGAGGCAGTACCGCCAGCAGGGGAGGAAGACCAGCAGGGGAGGGAGGAAGACCAGCAGGGAGGAAGACCAGCAGGGGAGGGGAGGGGGAGAGGAAGACTAGAAGGGGAGGAAGACCTCCCACTTCCTCTCCTCCCACCCTTCCTCATCCACCTCTCCCCCGCTTCCCCATCCATCCTCTCCAGCACCCAGGGGATCACCACCCCCCATCACAACAAGTCAACAGCCAACACACACACACACACACACACACACACACACGCCTCTGTTGATCCTTATTCAATTCCTTCCTCAGATGTCCTTCCTCAGCTGACGTGAGTATTTGCTCAGGAAAACTTCATCTACTTCTCCCGTTTTTCATCCTCATTCACAGCTGCATATGAAAACGGGTGTGTGGAGCGAGTATGTGCGCGCGCATCTCCCTGTCTTTCTGTCTGCTCGTGTGTGTGTGTGTGTGTGTGTGTGTGTGTGTGTGTGTGTGTGTGTGTGTGCGTGCGTAATAAATAAATGGAGGTTAAGGGGATTTAGATCTGAGGAGGATGAGAGGGGAGGGAGAAGATCTGATGGAAATCAAGGGTTAAGTGGAGGGATGAGGGAGCTCTATAAATGGAGGGTGGTGGAGATAAATGAGGAGTGGAGAAGGTGAAGGGTAAGAGAGGGGTGCTGGAGGGAAGGGGGTGCGGTGGAGTGGTGGAGGAGGAATGGGGAGTTTAGCACGGGGTGAGTGGGGTGATGATGACACGGTGGAACGTTAAGAAGTGGAGGAGACGGTGTTAAGAGACCTTAGGAGAGAAATGATACATGGGTGGAGAGGGTAGTGGAGTGGCGGAGGGTTTAGTGGACGGGTGGAGGAGGGAATTGGTGGACGGGTGGTGGTGGAAGGGGTGGAAGAGGGTTGGTCAGACTGCAGCTGCACCAGGAGGTGACCGCCGGAGGCCGCCAAAAACACAGCCACTTTGGCCAAAGTTTGGTGGGAATACGCCAGGTTGTGGGCTGGCATCACAATGAGGAGGAGGACGAACCCACGCCGCCTCCACTCCCCACCTCCGCAACCCAGGCCCCTTCCACCCCTCTCCCGAGGTGGCTCTGATTGTGGCGGTGGTGGTAGAGGTGGTGGTGGTGGAAGATGTGGTGGAGGCACCGAGTCAACTCATAAAACCATCACAAAACTCATGAACGTAATTTAGGAAATCAATTCAAAAGGGAGATTAAGAACTAAGAAACGCTTGATATATATATATATATATATATATATATATATATATATATATATATATATATATATATATATATATACACACACAAAGAGAGAGAGAGAGAGAGAGAGAGAGAGAGAGAGAGAGAGAGAGAGAGAGAGAGAGAGAGAGAGGAAACACAAAATGGTTATGAGAGCTGCCCAAGAGAAAATAACAATGATTCACAATACACACGATGAAATGAGAAGTGCTCGAAAGTAAAATAAACAAGAATGAGAAAATACGGCCAATAAACCGGGGAGGAGAAAATGAGGAGGGAGTGAAAATAATGAGGATCCCTGTGTATATATGAGGATACGAGGAAGTGTGTGTGTGTGAGCGAGTGTGCCATGAAAATCTAATGCAAATTGCGAGGTTGGAAACAACGGGTGTGGAAAATCCGGCCTTGGATGATAAACAACACAATGAATTGATTAATACAACCAAAGACGCATGAAAAACTAGGAGGAGATGGGGGAGATGAACGTAGGGGGGAGGAGAAGCAAGTCACAGAGACGCACGAAAATGGATTTGAAAAAAAAAAAGAAAATGAGAGAAAGAAGAGAGAAATTTGCGTAGCGGAATGATAGAAGGGAAAGCAAGTTAGAGAAAATGCAATCCCTTCGTCATCCCTTTCCCACTGACGTACCGAGGCGCCCTCCCCTACTCCCCTCCCCCACACCTCTGTCGATAGTGGGAGTTGGTGGGGGAGGTCGAGTCGTGATTCAGGGATGGGGGTGGGGTCGTACTGGTTGGGGGGGAGCCACACACACACACACACACACACACACACACACACACACACACACACACACACACACGCACACACACACACATATTCCCGGGCGGCGAAGGAAAGAAGGAAGGAAGGAAGGAAGGAAAGGGAAGAATAATATTCAATATCAAACCCACGGAAAATATCAACCATTTAGCATAATACGTCGGCTTAGTCTTAGGTAATCCAGCGGATCTTTTAAATGGAATTTTCTCCTGTGTCTGCGGCGAAGGGGGGAGGGGGGGATAAAACTTTCCAAAGTAGTATTTTCCCCCAGAAACTTCTTCCCCTCCTCCCCCCTCCCCCCCACACCCCCGCCCCGCGCATATGGACAACTTCTGAGACCTCCAAATGCATAAATAAACAAACCTTCCAAAAATTATAAAAAGTTTTTTAATTTCTTCTTAAATAATACTAAGGACAATATATCTGAAAGAAACTACCTGAAGAATAATGAATTTATATATATATATATATATATATATATATATATATATATATATATATATATATATATATACTGAGGTGTGATAGGCGTAACACAGGTGAAAATGAAGCAAGTGATGCATAATAGGAATAATGCCTTAGTGGGAAACAGGAATACATGGAAAGCAGAAAATCTGAAAGCAATATGAATCTCAGCAAAATGTAAACCTGTTAATTGGGATGCATGAGAGAGAGAGAGAGAGAGAGAGAGAGAGAGAGAGAGAGAGAGAGAGAGAGAGAGAGAGAGAGAGAGAGAGAGAGAGAGAGAGAGGCTGAAATGTAAACGAGTTAGGAAAGCACTGCGATAAATGGGATGTAAAAGTGATTATTTACAATGCAAATGACTAATCGCGACGCAAATGAGAACAAATGGGACGTAAATGATTAAGTGTAAATGTGAGTTAATGAGTGTAAATAAGGGCGAGCTGGGATGCGAACGCACTAGGCAGCTGGGCTCTAAATGGGGTGTGGGGTAGTGCGTGTGTGTGTGTGTGTGTGTGGGGGGGGGGGGGGGGGTTGGGGTGGAGGGCGAGTTCGATTTAAATGTGAATAACGATAAATGACACGGCAGTAAGAAAAAAAAAAAAAAATTCAAGAGGGGGTAACCGGGTTGTAAATGAAATACGCCGAGTGTAAATGATGTAAATGGGATTGGAAACATAGGGAAGAGTCCTCCTCCATTCTTCCTCTTCTCTCTATGTACTCTTACTCCTCTTCCTCAGTTCAAGCCTTTCTCGTCTCTCTTTCCTATTTCCATTTTCCTCAGTGCATCATTTTCTTTCCCTTCTTTTCTACTTTCTTTACCCCTTACTCCCGTCTGCATCTTCCCCAACTCCTCCTTTCCTTTCTCCTTTACACCACTTCCCTTCGTTCGTCTCGTCCTCGTCCTTCACCCTCCCCTCCCTATCCTTCCTTACTCTCTCCCTCAACCACCCTAGACTCCTCCTGTCACCACCACCTCGTCCATCACCCTCCCCTCCCTTTCCTTCCTTACTCTCCCTTCACCTTCCTATACGCCCTCTGTCACCTCCTCGTCCATCACTCTGCCCTCCCTATACTTCCTCACTCTCCCTCAAGGCAGGGAGTGTGTGGCCTCTTTTAATACGTGGGATGGCAGGTAAATTAAATAAATGAGTTACGGGGAAAATACAAGGGGCAAGAGGCAGTGTTAGAGAGGTCGGAGGGGGAAGGTGTGGGGCATCACCTCCCTTCCCCCCACCCCACCCTATCCACCCTCTTATTGTATCACTGCTTCCACCAGGATCCTCTGTCCTTGTTGACTTATTTCTTCCCTTATTTGTATGTTCCTTGTCCCTCTCTCGTCCCTGCCCCCATCCTGTCTGTATCTTGTCAATTACCATGTCATTTACTCCTTCCTTGCTTGCTTGCTAAGACCAGTATGTTTTCTGTTCTATATTTCTCTCATCTCTTAATATATTCGTCTGTTCCTCTGCTTCTGTGTTTCTACCCCTGTACGTTGTATGCCAGTGTCCCCCTGTGTATGCTGATCTAATTGTCATTTTCTTTAATTGCCATCAAATTTTTAAATCCCTCTGAGTTCGTTTCTTTAACCTGATGATGTGACAGTGTTCATCTCTTGTTACATTGTTGGCGTTTTTCATTCCTTCTTCATCTATCGTTACCTTATCATGATCTATCACTCCTATTTGTGTGTGTGTGTGTGTGTGTGTGTGTGTGTGTGTGTGTGTGTGTGTGTGTGTGTGTGTGTGTGTCCTAGCGGCGTTTTAGCCCCTCCCTCTTACCCTCCACCCCCCCTGGGACTACTGCGCCAACTGACAACAGACTTGTCTCCCCACTCCCCTCGGCCCTCAGGGGAGCATACGGGGGAGAGGGGGTGATGAGGGGTCGGAGGGGGGAGGGGGAGGAGATGGCGAAGGGATAGGGATACAATCCCTATCCCCCTGGGATGGAGAGAGAGAGAGAGAGAGAGAGAGAGAGAGAGAGAGAGAGAGAGAGAGAGAGAGAGAGAGAGATGTGATGGAGGAGTGAGGGGGAGGAGGGAGGAGGGCTGGATAAGGATACAATCAGTAAACATCGCTGCGTCAACGAACTGCCCACGTCTTCGGGGGTGACGTCAGGGGATGACCGACAACCGTCGTTAACTTGCGATACGTTCCTCCCTGTCGGGCCGGATTTGCCGCGCTTTCGGAATGACGCGCGTAACTGAGGCGCGCGCGCCCGCGCCCCAGAGCCGGACGAATGCACACGACGCGCGTCCACTGATGCGCAAAGAAAAGATAAACTCGCAAGAAACAGCTCGGCATCAGCTCAAGTACACACACACACACACACACACACACACACACATACATACACACAAACAATCACTACTTTCTTTTTTCCTTCTTAATAGAACTAGTAGTAGTAGTAAAAGTAGTAGTAGTAGTAGTAGTAGTAGTAGTAGTAGTAGTAGTAATACTACTAATAATAATAATAATTATAATAATAATAATATAAATAATAATACGACTACTACTACAGCTACTACTACTACTACTACTACTACTACTACTACTTTTACTACTACTGCTGCTAAATCAAGCCTAGGAAGACGTAGTGTTACTACACAACACATCAGCATAAGATCAAGTAACACAAGACTACCCCCTCCCCTGCAGACTGACCCTCCCCCCCCCCCTCACACCTGACGTGACCCATAACCCAAACATATCCACAGTCTCCTACTCACCTTCAGCCAACGCCTGGTTCCTTGAATAATTAACGCATTCCTGGTTGTGTCTACATACTCCTGCTTGCCCTGGCTTGCAGAGCCTTCCTGGAAACAGCAAGAACCATACACACACACACACATACACACACACACACACACAGACACACACACAGCACGATCGATTACAGCCACCAACACCAAACTACCCCGTAAAGGGGTTATTACAGACCTACGTAACAATACATCGTAAATACAGCACTTAATTCACCCACAGAACTTCAATACCCAGCCGTGAAATACAGCTCACTACAGCAAATACAATAGGCTGCCCCTCTCAACCCCCCCAAAAAAATACAGAACACCCATAAAATACAATACCAAAGGCTAAATACAGTACTGTTCCTCTTATGGCAATTGATACATGGCAAATACACCATGATATGACGCATACACCGAAATACATCATACATCACATAAATACAACACAGGACTCGTGCACCAGTTAATAACAACCAGCAAACACGAGAACTTTGCTTGAGGAGGGAGAGGGGGGGGGGGTAAGGGAGGGAGGGGGTGATGACGTGTATCCTTAAGTCTCTATGTCAAAGCTTGGACCGCCGTATACCTAAGGGTCGTACCTACCGTCGTGCTCAGGGGGTCGTACCGTCGTGCTCAAGGGGTTCGAGTACCGTCGTGCTCAAGGGGTTCGAGTACCGTCGTACTCATACAGTACCCTCTACCGTCCAAGTTTTACACTACTGTGAAGCACACACACACACACACACACACACACACACACACACACACACACACACACACACACCTGCCAGCCTTCCCCCCCCCTCTCCCCTCCTCCCCCTAGGCGGTACAAAGCAAACACAATTCCCCTCTACACTTGGTTATTCCAAGCCGGTTGGTTCTGGTCGGTACACTGTACCCCCCTCCCCCCACCCCCTCCAACTCGTTAACTCGCCTGGAAGCCAGGGTGAGGTGGAGGTCAGACACCACACTCGCCACTCATTGGCTAGATTAATTCGTACCATCATATGGGGTATATTTTTTTTTTGTTATCTGTGGTGCTTCTGTGCGTTTAAATTTAAATGTCCTTGATGGTGAGCTACACTAATAACGACCCTGGTCGCGATGGTGATGAGTCATAAGGACTAGCGGTCCGATCCCCTGACCATACGACCCTCAAGGGTTTCGGGGTCAAAGGTCAGGTCGTCGGGCCCCCAAGGGTCATTATACCGTCGTGCTCAAACTCGATCTGTACCATCGTACTCACGGGGTCGTCCCTCTATTCATGTCTCAAGTTCGACACACACACACACACACACACACACACACACACACACACACCACACACCACACACCGACACACACCGACACACACACACACACACAGACCTCGGGTTCAGACAGCAGTATGCCTTTTTCTTCCTCCTGACTCACCCAGCAAGCTGTTGGGAGTCGATAAACCGCGTCTCACACCACACGTTCGATAACCCGTAAAAACAACCCCCCCCCCCCCCACACACACAAACACCCCACCTTAACTACTTCAATAGTTTGTGAATTGCATTGACTCACAGGACGCCATGAGTATCGATGACCCGTCCAATTACACCATGTGTGTGTGTGGGTGTGTGTGTGTGTGTGTGTGTGTGAGAGAGAGAGAGAGAGAGAGAGAGAGAGAGAGAGAGAGAGAGAGAGAGAGAGATAACGCCTCGTCCCTTCATCAATATGTGCTGGACGAATTGTTAATCGTCCTTCCGTCGTCGCTGACTCCACTCCCTTTCAAGTCTCGGCCACAGAGAGACAGAGGGAATCCATGTAATTAACAAGAAGCCAAGATCTTCCTCCCCCTCCCCCCTCCTCATAACTACTTCCCCCCTTCCCTCACAATGTCTCGTGAAACTACAAGGTGTATGAGGGGACGGGGAAGGTGGAGGGGGGGAGGGAGGGAAGAATGCAATCCTTCCCCTCATAAAACAAGCGGAAACGTAATTCTGCCCCTCATAAAAGAAGAGGGCAGTATGTCTTCCCCTCATAAAAAAAGGAGGCAATAAGTCTTTCCCCTCACAAAACAAGGGGGCAGTAAGTCTCTGCCTTATAAAACAAGCCAGTAAGTCTTCCCCTCATAAAAACAAGGAGGACAGGAAGTCTTCCCCTCATACAACAAGAGAGACAGTAAATCGTCCCCCTCATGAAGACAAGGAGGCAGTAACTCTTCTCCCTCATAAAACTGAGAACATGATGAAAGCCTTTTCCCCCTCATAAAACATGGTGGGGGTGGGGGGGGGGGAAGTACCTCTCCCTCATAAGACTTACCTACCACTACAACACACTACATGTGAGGCCACCACACCTTACCGCCCTAAACCTTCTACGATACAAGGCCCACATTATGAGGAGACATGATACAGCAATACAGTAACACCAATAATAAGAAACACAAAAACTATCGTTAATACGCTACAGGATCAGAATACATCGCCATACATCATACGCCACGGCTCGAACGCACCACAGGAAGTAACAGCGTATGACACCATGATATAATACGTATATCAGGCGAGGTTAGCATGACCCAACGTGGCAGAAAGGTAACATCCTTGACGCAAACGCTGTGGCCTCATGACCCATCATGACATAGTGAGACACCCGTCATACCGTAACCATACCGGGATATACTGATATATCACTGTGAGGTACACTACGGCCATATGTGTTCAAAAAGCTATGGCGATGGACCCTACCATGTGAACAGAAGGTGGGCTAGAGGAGGACTGATGATGATGGTGGGGGGGGGTTGGCAGTGGGTAATGAGGACGAGGTAGTATGTAACAACACCAACAACAACAAAAATGAGTTGATGACACATGAGGCTATATAAACGAGTGTGACACCGATAGCTATCTCCCCCATGCAATCTCCCCCCATGCAGCTCCTACACTCCCCTCCACAACATCGGGCCACCCAACCCCCATTTTTCTCTTTAAATCAAGTCTTACTGAAATTATCATTCAGGACACACACACACACACACACACACGTTCCCCAGAACGTAAAGCTAAAGGCCGGCCAAGGAACAGACCAACTTAAGTAACATCTACGATGTTGGCGTCAACAAGACTCAAAGTTGGGTAATCTGTCCTCGATGTTCAGTCTCGTTCTTACTGGCGAAGTTTGCCTCCCTCACCCCACCCGTCCCCGTATTTCCTTCCCTTCCCCCCTCCCCGTGTTCCGTGTGACCAACATTCCTCCGTGTACATGTACCTGACGTCACAGTGGGGAGCAATTACTGGTAGCTAATTACTGGGGACTGCTCTACTCCCCTCCCGCTAATCACCCCACCATGTGTGTGTGTCCCGTTCGCTAATTATAGAGCAGGCAGCAACCTGCTGATTACGCTACAAGATAACAGAGGTTACTGAATAAAATCTAACACTGTTAAAATGTCTTTCTATATCTGTTTTAACCCCGTGTCTCCCCCATCGAGAAAAAACAAAATTAACAATGTTAAAATATCTTACGTTATCACCGTTTTATATCAAATAGAACGCTTCATTTAATTAACCTTCTGTCTAGTTCAACTTTCTATCTATTAAGTAATTTATCTGTCTGTAATTACCTATTTGTACGGTAGGGGGAGTGTGTGTGTGTGTGTGTGTGTGTGTGTGTGTGTGTGTGTGTGTGTGTGTGTGTGTGTGTATGTGTGTGTGTGTAATTAACTATGAGTAACGACGTTATTCATAGGCAGTTGGACAAACTACAATTCGTGAACCTTCCCCACCATCATACTGTCATCGACCACCATGAGCTGAGAACACAGGTGGCGTAACCCATTACAGGTACAGTGCACCACTGCCGCAAACACACACACACACACAAAGAAACAAACAAACACATGCCAAAAACCACGGACACGATCGAGCACACTACAAACACCGTCAAGAAAAACAAATACATCGTAGAGAGAGAGAGAGAGAGAGAGAGAGAGAGAGAGAGAGAGAGAGAGAGAGAGAGTGTGTGTTTGTTACACGATATAGGGAAGGAGGCCAGATAACTCCCCCCCTTCCCTCCCTTCCCCTCACACTCTCACCCCCCTTCCCTCATCCCATGAGAGGAGAAGGCCAGAGAGGATGAAGGGCTTATCCCAGTCACATTACAAGATTTACCTGTAGTGCAGAGATCCCATCCACTACAAATTCCCTTGGGATTATTATTTTTCCCGTTTCTCCCGCCACAAACAACGGGGGAGAGCAAATTCTTAATTCCTCCTCCCTCCCCCATTAACTGGTGGAGTAAATCCCCCCATTAGCTGGAGTAGTTAAAGGGTCTTAACACTGAGAAATTGGTGGATACGAAATGGGAGGAGCCGAGGCCGTCTTACGGGTAGATGGGTTGGCTGTGGGGAGAATGGATAGGGGTGGTTGGGGAGCGTGGCGTGGAGGTGGTTGTGTGGAGTAGAGGTGGTTGTGGGGTGTGGAGTGGTGGCGGCTGTGTGGAGATGCGGTTGGTTGGATGTGGAGTGGAGGATGTGGAGAGTGGAATGGAGGTGGGAGTGGAGGTGGGTGTACACGGAAGCCAGAGTGGAGGGGAGGGCTGTGGGGGGCTGCAGGAGGCAGGCAGGTCTGAAAGCAACTCGCAGTTTGTTTTAGGAAGAACCAAAGAAGAAGTTTTATGAAGTAGTATAAGAGGTACTTCAGCGAAGATGAAATAATTTGCCTTCTTAAGACTTCGCCACACACTACCTTAATTAATTAATCCCAGAGTTGCTACCCATAATTCCAAGGATGTATAATCAGAACTCTGGATGTTTTGCAACTTTACGAACACTGTATATATATATATATATATATATATGCAACTATAATGGTAGTTTTAACTACGGTCAAATGAGAATGAGCAATTACTGCTATCGTTCGCTCCATTATCACTCGAGAGGATGAACATGACCACAGACTTGGTCCTGAGCTACAGATGAACCAGATATCATGTAGGGACACACTAGATCTCTACAGTACATAGAACATAATGTCCTACAAACTGGTCTTAACTGTCACCAACAGCCTTTCTAATCACCTCGTTCCCGTGCAATCATATGCGATTATATATACAACAGAAGATTTAGCTATTCCCTTCACTTGATACACCGAGCTGGTGCTCACAACACATCCCGGATGGTGGAATATGAAATAAAAACCATCAATGGCGTACCAGAGATAAAGTCGAGCGTACTCCAGTCTTCTGTGACAGCCATTACTTCATCATCACGATGTATTCCTCCTCATTTCCATGCTTGAGCGGAAGCATTCTGTATGACGGATGATAACCCTACCCTCTCTTATATCCTCCGCCACACTGAACACCACAACTGTTACATCAACTCACCGCACGGGACAACAATCTACCGATGTCTCCCGTGTCTGCCGACTGACGCGGCTCAGCACCAACGTAAAAAGTCACGTGATGAATGACAAAAAAAAAAAAAATGTTTGCAAGAATCATACATTAATCGACCACGTACACCGACGAGAGGTTTGAATTTTTTCCCTCACAAACGAAGCTCATCAGTAGATTTCATCCTATCGTAATTAATTACAGTCTGTACTTTAATGATGACGCAAATAACTTTTGTTTATGTTGTTTTAACTTGACAAACGACAGTTGTCCAGTCCATGCAAGCGAACGTAGTCGCCTATTGTACGATAACTTCATACTTCGCCTCTGCCCGCCCGCCACATATGCTCAGCCAGGAAGATGTATCCTCCTCTCTCTCTCTCTCTCTCCGTCACCTCCATCATGACACAGTAACTTAAACAATAACATCGCATCCCTCCATCATCTGGCAAGACGTCACTGCCGTAAAATACCCGGGAATGGTGAAGGAACGGGTTTAAGAGGGGGAATAAAAGGATCACCCTCCCGGCATCATGGAATTACCTCGCATGTGTTCCCGGAATGCTGTTTACTCCGCCAGATGCCATTTCGTCTACCTCTATCGATTTCTCCCACCTTTAACAAAGCAGCTACGGCGTTCGTAACGACTAGCATTCACCCCTCTCGCCATCGCCTACGACTGCAAGCGCAGCCTACCGGGGGCGTTTCTCAATACCCGGATACGATCGTCATAATAGCGGACAAATGAGGGGAAGAGGCAACTCATTCACACGTCACGTCGCTGCGCCGGGTAATTCGCTACAAGGCAACTCAAGGGGACGGGGGTTGGTGGTACCTCCTCCTCCTTACCCTCCCCTCCCCCCCTTGTCCACACCCAAGCCAGAGGTTTGGATACCTCAAGGGATTACTGCTGCCAGCACGCTCCGCCATTACCGTCCATCCCTACGCAACCCCATTATCACGTGTTCCTCCGCCAGCCCTGTTATCTATTCCTTCATAACTCATTTGTAATTACGTATTCCTTCCACAAACCCGGTAACCATCAGTTATTCCATGACCCCAATCATAAACCCCCCCTCCTTCCCCTCATGCCCCACCATCCCCTTCTTCACACCCTTTACCACTTGCAATGCCACCTACTAACACCACTACTACGTTGCCACTATCACCTCCGCGCCCCCCTCATCCCTCCCCCTTTAAAAGCACCATCACCCCTCCCACTCCTATTCCATCCTCAAACTCTCGTGACCTTTTGACGTGGTCACTTCCATTACGTCTCTATCCCAGCTTTTTTCAGTGCCATGAATCGAACTTCCGCGCTTGCTCCCTTCCTCCCCCTCCCCACCTGCCATCGTCCAACATGTGCCCACTCCCCACACTCCACCACCCACCCTCTCTCTCTATACACTCGGCCAAAAGCCGCGATGTATGTTTAGTCTTTAAGGAGAGATGTCAAGCGGGTCATATTACCTCTCCTTCCCACTTCCCTTTCCTCGCCTTCTATCACCACTTCCCTTCACACCGTCTTCCCCACTAACCTTATGTACCCACGCACGCGCGCACACTATAACACACACACACACACACACACACACACACACACACACACACACATGACGTGTACAAAAACACCGTCGCGAGTTTTAAATTAAAGTCTTCAGTTATCGGGACACAGACTGGCTGGCGATAAGAAGAATATAATCAGCTACGAGAAGGGAGTCAATGAAAACCCGATAAACGTCCGGGGCCAAAGAAAACGTGATCAGTAGATTATGAGGTAAACAGGAATTCGTGATAACACTAATTAGTGTGGAGCAGCGGAGAGCAACCACTTGTTAAAAAGTATGCGTTTGATAATTACATGGATGGGTTGTTGGCTTAGGGGAGTCATTAAAACTCAGACCCATTGCACACACACACATTTAAATGATCTAAGGACGCACTCCCGTCTTGTATTCATTTTTTCCCGTTTTCTATTTGTACATTATTCCTTTTTACAGACATACAGGTTATATGCAAATATTTCTTCAATTCGCTTATGCCTGATGGTCAATTAACTTTTTTTTTTACCTGTGTACATATAAATAAAATCATAATCATATCTAATTTGGTTTCGAACTGTCTCGGGAGGTAAGTTACTTGCAAGCTATTTTTCAACAGTTAACAATTAATATTTTTTTCTCGCGGAAACTGAGGTGTTTAAAATGATAGAAATTACTTAAGGATATTACCTGTGACCTTTAGCAATATTCCACGTATCAGTAACACACCAAAGAAATCATTAACCCACCATGCAAACTTATGAAATACATTGACAGTCTACGGTAAGAATGTGCCGGTGTACATATATACAGCCAAACCCATACATATACTATATATAAATATATTCTTTTCATTCAATACAACACTGCAACATACCTAAAACTATTCAATATATATATATATATATATATATATATATATATATATATATATATATATATATATATATATATATATATATAACTTGCGTACTATCAATAATATGATTACTACTGACTGCTTATTAAATGACCCCTTCCTAACACAGCCAGGTGAACGGTTTATAACGCAGCCTCAGTGTTAAGGTGAAGGGGAGAGGTTTAACCCCCATCCCTTCCCAAGTCTACCGTAGTCCCTCCCACGCCCAACAGAAAACTGGGTTAAATCATCCGATGCGCCGTTGTTGGATTACAGGAATTTCTCTTCTTTATATCTTGTATCCCGCACACAAGACTCAATATCAGGATTAGAAATACCCCTGAGACAGTCTGGGTTGACGTGGACAATCACCTCGGAGCTAACTAGCTATTACGGTCATTAAACAGTCTGGTTGTCTGGTTGGTTGGGCTTTAGGCCTATCAAATGCCAGGGAGGACATTTAGCTCGACAATGTCCAAACGGAGCACATTTCCCGCCTCCTGCAGGGGTTTATAAGGTTGATTCTGAAGACCTTAGCACACACTCGACATGTGACCCTTTGCATCGACCGCCACAACACTGACTGATAGGAGGAAATACACCCTTTCTCTCACTCTAGATTTTACATCATTGTCATTATCAGCCTCACTGTATAAAAGCAAATATAAAACCGTCAGATTATGCAGATTTTAAGATGCACAGACCATCTGTGTCTTTCAAGTATCCTCCTACGTAAACTGGTATTCAAATATATAATTTCAACACGAGTAATCGTTTTAAAAATTCCTGTAACTTGTCAATTTTACGCTCTGGAGAAATGGTGAAGCCTCGTCCTCTCACAGGAACTTGGCGGTATGCATGAAAGCATAATATTCATCCATCTATCTTTCCCTCTGTCAGTCCATCTACATACACGTTTCCTGACGTGTGATGGACGGCGTCTCCGTTACTGAGGAAGGAGGTTCCACAGCCAGACTCGTCGGGAGTTGTGCTGCTGCTTGATTTATATATTGTTAATTGTTGATATTACTTTCCTCAGTATGAGGCCCATTGAGCACGACGGTACGACCCTAGAGCACGACGGTACAAATCATGAGCACGATGATGGTACGTTCCATAAGCACGACGGTACGACTCTTTTGCACGACGGTACGACCCACGAGTAAGACGACGGTACGACCCTTCAGTATGACGGTGCGACCCTTCAGAACGACGGTACGACCCACGAGTAAGACGACGGTTCGACCCTCCGTTACGACGGCGTGAGGTCTGGCCTGACCCCTGAACGGGTTAGGATCAAAGACCAAAAGCCTTCTTCATCCTCGACCCGACGACCTCTGCCCCATCGTGCCCTGGTTGGGGGTCACACAAGGGCACGTATGAGCGCATGTATACACAACTGTGTGTACCCGTCGTGCTCAGCAGCCACCGGCCCTCCGCTACACTTGGTATGCATTGATATCCCCTCCCTGACGTCGGCCTGCAACACGAATTCGGAAAATTACTTGAGTATTCCCTCCACATACTTCTCCCTCGCCTGCCACCACCGCCACCGTCTGCTGTCTGGTCTGTTCCCCCTCCTGTGTCCCCTGGACTCACCGCTGCTTTTTTTTTTCCCTCTGTTTCCCTCGTTTTATCTGTACCTACCCTGCCCGCCCCACCCCATCTCTCTCTCTCTCTCTCTCTCTCTCTCTCTCTCTCTCTCTCTCTCTCTCTGTTTCTTCTTTCGCGCTTCAGTCTACCTTCTTGCTCTACCTCTTCCCTCCTCTGTTTCCGTCTCCTATCTTTTATCATATTCCGCCACTGCGTTCCTCTCTCTCTCTACCTTCTCCCTCACCCTGGCCTTCCCACGCAGCACAAGTCCATCATGCCATTCCCTCCCCCCCCCCCCCCTCTCTCTCTCTCACCAGCTCTCCCCTCTTGAGGCCGAACGCACCAAGGGTACTTCCTAAGGAGCTCTATGAGAGAGAGAGAGAGAGAGAGAGAGAGAGAGAGAGAGAGAGAGAGAGAGAGAGAGAGAGAGAGAGAGAGAGCCGAAGGAGTGCTGATGGATGGTGGAGCCTTGAGGAAAGAGACGTAATACGAGACGGTGTTTTAATACAGTGTGTGTGTGTGTGTGTGTGTGTGTGTGTGTGTGTGTGTGTGTGTGTACCTGCCGGGGACACGAGGGGAGACGGGGAGAACATGCGAGGACAGGAGGGGGACGAAAGGGGAGTGGGAGGGAGGTAGGAAGGAGAACTGTGGGAGTAAGAGGCGACGGAAAGAAGGGGACTAAAAGAAGGAGTAAGGAAGATGAAATGAAAATGGAGGAGGACCAGTGGCGTGAGATGATAAAGAGAAAAGTAAGAGAAAAGAAGAAGAAGAAGAAGAAGAAGAAGAAGAAGAAGAAGACTGGAGAAGAGGTTAAACAAAATTAGACGTAGGAACAACACGATGAGTCAAATTATAGGGAAAGAACAAGGGACAAGATGATTACAGAGGCCAGAAAAAGGGGAGAACAGAAAATGAGAGGGATGGGAACAAAGGAATAAGAAAATGGAGGTGGGGCACAGAGAGAGAGAGAGAGAGAGAGAGAGAGAGAGAGAGAGAGAGAGAGAGAGAGAGAGAGAGAGAGTCGAAAAAAATAGCTCCAAGTCTATCGGAAACACTGATAGCATTCAACCAATCCAAAATTCATTTCTTCACTGATGAACCCAAAATCCAAGGTCACTTATCCAGTGCCCCTTATCTATTTGTTCTCCTTATCTACCTGGGATAACCATGAACATCTACTCAACCAAGAAATGAGCCCATCTACCATCCACTCCACCTGACCATTAACAGGGTCATTTACCCAACTAACCAACCACACAGGCAACCCTGACTACAACCCACTCACTCAACCAACTGACCTACCTCACTCCTCCCTCACGTCTAGCCACACTCCACCACACCACCACCGCTCAACCACCACTCCCTTCCCCCTCCCCCAGACGAAGGAAAACGAGGGGGGCTGTCTGCTTAATGAAAGAATATGCAACAGGGGAGGCAGATGGCCGACCTCCTGCCTCCTGGTGGATCCTTCACTCGTTATCTGGTTAATGATTGGCTGGCCAAGGGTTGGTACGACCCACAGTATGCAAGACGGTACGACCCGTAGTGTGCACGGCGGTACGACCCATAGTGTGCACGGCGGTACGACCCGTAGTGTGCAAGACAGTACGACCCTTAGCTTGTATCATGACCTAGCCTTTGACCTTCACCCTCCAAGGTCAGGGTCGAAGGCCAAACCGTCGTACTGCAGGGTCGTACCGTCGTGTACAACGGTCGTACCGTTGCATACCGATGATTCTTACAAGCCGTTGATCGTGATGGCCATCCCGGCTCAACAGAGAGCGATCAATCCCACTGATCATATTAATCAAACCAAGTCAAGTAAGGTCAACGAAATCTTTATCAAGAACATAACAACGAAAATCATCTACAAGATCAACAAACAATAGGCGCGCGCGCGCACACGCGCACACACACACACACACACACACACACACGAAGATCGATTTATTCCATGTTTATTCTGCCGTACTGATTTGTTCCGTTATTTATTTTAATGCGACGGACAGGTCATCGCGACGCCCTCCCTCCCTCCACTATGTCTTCCGACAATGCTATGGCAGGTCACGAGTAAATTCCGGG
This sequence comes from Panulirus ornatus, assembly GCF_036320965.1. Lineage (NCBI taxonomy): Eukaryota > Metazoa > Arthropoda > Malacostraca > Decapoda > Palinuridae > Panulirus > Panulirus ornatus. The sequence continues at coordinate 4,022,644 of NC_092288.1, read as the reverse complement.
GCAACATAATGTTTATGTGTTAGTTATGCCTCAAGGATAAATATAATGTTATGATTTATTTCATTACGAGATTATGGTTTTTTCGTGAACCGTACACACACACACACACACACACACACACACATATATATATATATATATATATATATATATATATATATATATATATATATATCGTACATATAAAGACGTGGCGGTGATGGCACCGATGAAACTGGTGAGGGGGACGAGTGTGGGGGTGTGTGTGTGTGGGGGGGGTGGTGGCCTGGGCCATGCAAATGCCGACCAATCATTTATATGACGAGAGGCAACACGAACATTAATCCAATATTGCACAGAGAGAGAGAGAGAGAGAGAGAGAGAGAGAGAGAGAGAGAGAGAGAGAGAGAGAGAGAGAGAGAGAGAGAGAGAGAGAGAGAGAGAGAGAGAGAGAGCAGCACCTGATTGAATTACTTACAGTCTGTTAGCCAATGTCCGGGAAACCCCCCCCCCCCCCCCACCCCACCACCTAATCCCCCTCCCTCACACACACACACACACACACACACACACACACACACACACACACACACAAAATGTCGGAGGAGGGCGTAAGAGGGGAGGGGGTGAGGCTCTGAGGGCCAGTGCCACGGTACCGGCGTGGAGCTAGGGTCGTGGTGCCAGGAATGGATGATGGTGCCATGGGGTCGTAATGGCATGGGGGCTATGGCACCAGGAGAGGGTCATGGCACCAGGAGAGGGTCATGGCACCAGGGGAGGGTCATGGCACCAGGGGAGGGTCATGGCACCAGGGGAGGGTCATGGCACCAGGGGAGGGTCATGGTGCCATTAGAACCAAAGCACAAATCATGTTTCCCTTGAATACAGACATGTCGTCTTTACCCAATCCCCGTCTTTTATCAGTCTATCCTTCTTATTCCTTCCCCCTCCCTCACCCCTCTGCCTCCCCCCATCTGGCCGTCTCCCTTGCCCCTGGTGGGCTGGCGCCCCCGCCCTCAGTGGACGTAATTTGGTAATGGAAGCGCAAGGTGACACATAACACTGGCTGGTTGCATGTCGCCTCCCGCGTCCTGTCCCACCACCAGCGCCACACTACTACCACTACCTCTACCACCACCACTACCATCATCGCCACTACCTCACCACCACCAACACTACCAATACCACCACTACCACCACCACCAACACTACCACCACTACCACTACCACACCACTACAACACCACACTAAGGCTACTACTGCAACACACACACACACACCAAGAACACGCCAACAACCGCCACCAGCACGTCAGCCAGTGTCGTCAGCGGCACGTCAGCAGACACAAGCCGTCGTGTCAGGAGGTATCGCTGCACGTCAGGACGTCACCAGCAATAATATCAGGGGACAGCAGCAGGTCCACAACACGTCAGCAGGTAGGTAATAACGTAAGTAAGCACGAAGGTAGGTAGTTAGGTAGGGAGGTGGGTAGGTAGGTAGGTAAGGAGGTAGGTAGGTAAGAAAGGAGGTAGGTAGGTAAGTACGTAGGTAGGGAGGTAGGTAGGTAAGAAAGGAGGTAGGTAGGTAAGTACGTAGGTAGGGAGGTAGGTAGGTAGGTCTGGCGAGGGTAATCCCATTAAGAATGGCGCGGATATTACCCAGCCATAGACGGGTCGTGAAACGCCACCCCCCCACCCTCCCCTTCCCCTCCATCACCGGTGAAACCAGGTCACGATACCTGCCCTGCCTGGGGGTCACGTCAGCTGGCTGCCTCCCACTCCCCCCTCACACCCCACACACTAACAACTCCCTTAAAACCACGTCAGCTCCCCTTCCAGAAACCCCGAACAATCCTCCTCCAAACCCCTACAACCACGTCAGCTCCCCTTCCAGCCCTGCCCCATAGTAACAACCCTCCTACAACCCCCTTGCAACCACGTCAGCTCCCCTTCCAGCGCCACAGCACCTGCTCTGACCTCCCCACCTCGTCGTCAAACGGCAAGGGGACGTGGGGGAGGAGTGGATGACGATGATGATGAGGAGGAGGAGGTGGGGTGGAGGGACGACTCTACCGTCTTACGCAAGTCGATGGATGACGGAGGGAATGTCTGGCTGGCAGGCGGACGACCGGACGTCCCCCTCCCCCATGATGACATCGCACGGGCACTGACGAGTAACTCCTCCCCCTCCACCCACCCACCCACCCACCAAGCTTACGACTCCCTGCCAACACTGACGCAGGACTACCAACACTGGTCACCCACCACGCAGCCTCACCACAGCCGACTTTAAGCGATCTAAACAACCGTTTCCCACTAACAACCACCGCTAGCCACGCCCTTGCGAAGGAGCAAAGGTTGTAACATCAACCAACACCATGGAATTCGAGGTAAACCTGTACACCATACATGTATACATACATGTATACATACAGACATACGTGTCAAGTGCGCATCAATATCTGCCTTGCCCCCCTTGCATACGTAATGCGACGCGTTACGTCACAGTTTGCGTCGTGAGTGCGTCAACGCAATGTATCGTAAATAATGCCAGAAATAGGAAACATTTAAGTCGAAAAAAAGGGGGGGGGTGTCGTGCTGTCGTACGGAGCTGCACTCCCTCCAGTAGCAGGATAATGATGAACTTCCTTGGACTGAAGGTTATTTAACGAGACTGGACTACCAGCCTAGCTAAAGGTCAATTCTCACTCGATGTATAAGGCAAAGTCTAGTAACACACACACACACACGTATATATATATATATATATATATATATATATATATATATATATATATATATATATATTTTTTTTTTTTTTTTTTTTTTTTTTTTTTCATACTATTCGCCATTTCCCGCATTAGCGAGGTAGCGCTAAGAACAGAGGACTGGGCCTTTGAGGGAATATCCTCACCTGGCCCCCTTCTCTGTTCCTTCTTTTGGAAAAAAAAAAAAAAAAAAAAAAAAAAAAAAAAAAAAAAAAACGAGAGGGGAGGATTTCCAGCCCCCCGCTCCCTTCCCTTTTAGTCGCCTTCTACGACACGCAGGGAATACGTGGGAAGTATTCTTTCTCCCCTATCCCCAGGGATAATATATATATATATATATATATATATATATATATATATATACAAATTGGATAACTTTATTGTTGATAAAATAAGTAAACAATTCACCTTCTTGTCCACATAATAAGTTTACGATACGCTCGTTGTCTGTCTTGGACACTCATATGTTTACCAAATGGCGTCCTAACTACGTCTCTTCGTTGTATATCAACTGACTTATATTTCTCTCTTGTGTCTCCCCTGACGATGTGATTATTACACGAAAGTGCGCTTGGGACTTATCGTGTTTCATTTGCCCCGTGGACTCATAGGAATATATATATATATATATATATATATATATATATATATATATATATATATATATATATATATATATATATATAATATTTCCCAAAAATTATCTCTCAATATGTGATATTCCACTTCATTCTCATTCAGTGAAAGGATTTAACACAAGGCTGGACATCTCGTTCATATGTATATTCTCGACTCATGATTATACAATTACAGAGACATAAATGTATAATTACTAAAAAATGTAAATCACGTCCCGGTTGAGCGCTGTATTCTGGCTAGGGATTTGAAACGAAAATGACCAAAGTAACATTAACTTGAAAAATGAACGATATAATGATATGATACTTTGATTTTTGGATTTTCAATACGTGTTCATTGAAGTGACTAATATATATATATATATATATATATATATATATATATATATATATATATGACTGGCCCATACTGGTATGTCTAAACATCCATACCTTCTGGGTCATACCGTCATGCTCATGGGAGGGTCGTACCGTCATGCTCACGGGAGGGTCGTATCGTCGTACTCATGGGAGGGCCGTACCGTCGTGTACACATGGGAGAGGATCTTCAGCATCAGGCGGGATGCGAAGCCCCGTTCTCGCTGCGGGACCACACCCCACTCAGCCAGTCAGGTCAGACACAGGTAGCCGGACTCAGACCAGCTGGGGCCTTGGGAGGAGGAGACGACGCCACCTTCTTAAATCTAATCGTCTGGCTGAAGCTGGTGCAGAGTGGGGAGGGGGGAGGGTGCTGTTGGCTCGACAGCTGGTTCGCCACCACCCCGCCGTCACCAGAGGCAGGCTAAGCTGGGCCTGCAAGCCAGCCAGCTGCCCTCGCCTAGCATAGCCAGCTGGTTTCCCACCAACCTGGCACGTAGGTCCTGCCCTTGTTGGAATTATAGATAATCCAGGTCCCCATCTTGGGATCATATACAATCCAGGTCCCCATCTTGGGATCGTATACACAATCCAGGTCCCCATGCTGGAACTATCATAATCCAGGTTCCATAAAACCTGTAACCACTAGGAAGAAGACGAACTGCCACACGACCTGCTAACTGCTGTACTACGGCTTTACGACCCCCCACCAAACCCCCCTCCCCCAATCCATGTTAACGGCCTGTAATCGCATAACCTGTACCTGTGTATTAACTCTTCAAACACATCAAGTTGGGTCGAGTGGCTGTAATGTTCTGGCCGAGCCACAGCCAGCAGCGTGTGGACCTCGTGAATAAAGTGATGAAATTGAATTGAAATTGATTTGCCAACCTGCCGGTTGGTCGCCCCTCCCTCCCTCCCTCCCTCCCCAATCTGACGGGGAACGGGTGGGAGGATGAGGGGAGGAGGGCCTTCGATTCCCGCGGCGCTGGGGAAGGACAACCTGGGAACTGGCCCACTTGACTCATTTCTTTCTGAGCGAGGGGGCTGGTGTGGTGGCGGAGGGGGCTGGTGTGGCGGTGGTGGAAGACCTCAAAAAAAAAAAAGGAGAAAACTCCCTGCCACCGATGTGACCTCGTGCTTCACCCTCTGTTGTGCTGAACTTGGCGAGGTTCAGGCTCGTCCCAGCGGTAGGGTCTTACACCCAGAGTCGATGCCCTCATTAACAAGGAGTTGCAGAACATCTCCTGATTACTGTGTGTGTGTGTGTGTGTGTGTGTGTGTGTGTGTGTGTGTGTGTGTGTGTGAGGGACATTCTCTAATCCCTCTTTCCCTCACGAGGTACGAGTGAAAACAACTCGAGGTTTAACTGTGTCTGACTGCGTTCAATTTACTGAGTTCAGGGGTTGATAAATCTCATGAGCACTCCGGCTTTACTTACCCTCTGAGTACACAGACTCAACCCCTTGAGTAAGATGAGTTAACCCTCTTGAGTAGGGAGACTGTAACCCCTGAGTACAATGACTTAACCCTCTGAGTACGACTCAACCTCTTAGTGCGCGAGTTGATCACTTTAATACTCAACTCCTTTGAGTGCGGGGATCTAAACTGAACCCCTTGAGTACTTAACTCTTGTAAGTACGACTCAACTCCCCCTCCCCCCACCCCCCTCGAGTGCAACGACCTAAATGAACCCCCTTGAGTACAACGACCGGGGGGAGGGGGGGGGGGGGGCTGAAACGACCATCAGTATGTATCACAGGTTCTGATCCTCCGGCATCAAGTGAACGAGCGTACGGCAACCCCCCCACAACCAACCCACCTCCCCTCCTTCCCTCTCTCCCCCAGTAAAAACGTTGAGCCCCCAGAAATCAGCCTGGGGAATTAAGCAGATCCTACCCCCACCAACCCCACCCTGGGAGAGAGTGAGAGAGTGAGAGAGAGAGAGAGAGAGAGAGAGAGAGAGAGAGAGAGAGAGAGAGAGAGAGAGAGAGACCCTTTGGCACACCTTTACTCCCTGCAGAGGGGGAGAGGAAAGAACGAAGGAGGGAGGGAGGGATGGTGGTGGTGGGAGCCAGCCACCGTGCCGTCATGTGGCAGATGACCCGGGGGAGAACACACCAGGTACATCGCGATCTCTTGTTATCGCCCGTTGTCGCTGCCACACCTCATCCCTCACCAAACACCCACACCAGACACATCCATCTCCCCCACCGTCTATCTAACCTCAGTCCATCTTCTTCCTTTTGTGTTCTTTCGCCACCTGAGGAAACTCCTCAATGGCTGTATCTATGGGCAGGTCTGTAACGACTGTAATTGCGACGGTACAGAAGCCAAAGTACAGGAATTTCTGCTACGAAGATGTATTGCTGGGGTAAACAGGTACAAGGTGCCCCTTTTATAAGGTTGCTGTCTCCTCTAACACAGCTGGTACGTATAGTGCAGCTGGTGCGTAGAGTGCAGCTGGTGCGTATAGCACAGCTGACTCCTCTGGTGCAGCTAACGCCCTTAGCACAGCTTATAAGCGTACGTAGTGCTGACGCCTCGGGCACAGCTGACGCCCTTTAGTGCAGACAACTACAATACAGCTGACGCCTCAAGCACAGCTGACGCCTCAAGCACAATTGACGCCCTTTAGTACCGACGACAACAACCATACAGCTGACGCCGGCCGCCCCCCTCCTCCTCCCCCCTTGGTGCAGCTGACGCCTCTAAGCAGCCCTGACGCTTCTCCTGTCACTACAGAAGAAGTACAAAGGGGGGCGGGGGCATGGGAAAGCAAGGGCCACCACCACCGCTGCTGCTGCACACTGCGACTGGTAGGTAACTTGACAAAGCAAGCGGACCCGCTCCCAAGTCCGTCTAGCTGAAAATGTTATTAAAATCCCCTCCTTGCTAACATTATCCGAGGGGGAAGGGAGTGCATGGAAGAGCTCATTACTATGACAAGGACGGTAAAAGGGGAGGCGAGGGGGAAGGGGACGAAGGGCAAGTGAGGAGAGGACAAGGAGCCAAGGGGGCGCAGAGAGAGAGAGAGAGAGAGAGAGAGAGAGAGAGAGAGAGAGAGAGAGAGAGAGAGAGAGAGAGAGAGAGAGAGAGAAGTAAGGAGAAGGGAAAGGGGACGTAGGTGTGGGAGTGAGAGTGGGTGATGTACGAGGAGGTAGAACACGAAGGGAGAGGCAGGAATAAGATGAAGGGGAGGGAACATAGGAAACGTAGATGAAGAACATGACGAGAAAGGGAAGAACAGGGAGAGATATGGTGAGAGGAGAATGGAAAATAACATCAGTGGGAAAGGGGCATGGGGGAGGAAGAGGCAGAGGCGTATGGGTGAAAGAGGTATATGAAGGGAAAGGGGGAAGAGGAAAGTGGGAAATGAGTGTAAAGGAGGAAATAAGGAAGGAAGATGGAGAGAAGGGAAGAGGAATAGTGTGTGTGTGTGTGTGGGGGGGGGGGGGGGAGGCACCGAGGGAAACATTATAGAGGACAGGGGAGAAGAAACGAGGGACGAAGGAGGAGAGGGGGAGGGAGGGAGGGGGAGATTACTGATGCTATCTCTGTGTAAAACAAACAACTCGTGACGACTACTGAGGGGAGGGGGGAGGGGGGAAGGGGGAGAAAGTGAGACACGACAGGAGGAGGGGGGACGTTGGGGAGAAAACGAGACAAGGTGGAAGGAGGGGGAGGGGTGTAAGAAATGGCAAGGTGAAAGGGAGGGGAAGACAGGTGTGGGTAAGGGGATTGAGTCATGGCAGGGGGAAGGGGGGTGGGTGGAGGAAAACGAAGCACGGGAGAAGAGGGAGGATCGGGGAGGAAGGGAAAGGGAGAAAAGGAAAGGGAAAGGGAGGGAAGGGGGAGGCATGGCTGAGACCTGGCTAAGCTGCAGGGTGAGGGGGTGGCGGTTCGGCAGGGGTGGTTGTTAATGGCAGGTCTTGAGGACTGTGGCTGCTTCAGTCTTCTGGGAGAATCTTGGAGATGTTATTAAGGTATTAAGGGAGGAAGTGAATTATAAAGGTATCAAGGGAGGAAGCGAATGATTAAGGTATTAAGGGAGGAAGCGAATTATTAAGGCATTGAGGGAGGAAGCGAATGATTAAGGTATTAAGAGAGGAAACGAATTATTAAGGTATTAAGGGAGGAAGCGAATGATTAAGGTATTAAGGGAGGAAGCGAATTATTAAGGTATTAAGGGAGGAAGCGAATGATTAAGGTATTAAGGGAGGAAGCGAATTATTAAGGTATTAAGGGAGGAAGCGAATGATTAAGGTATTAAGGGAGGAAGCGAATTATTAAGGTATTAAGGGAGGAAGCGAATGATTAAGGTATCTATATCAAGGGAGGAAGCGAATTATTAAGGTATTAAGGGAGGAAGCGAATGATTAAGGTATTAAGAGAGGAAACAAATTATTAAGGTATTGAGGGAGGAAGCGAATGATTAAGGTATTAAGGGAGGAAACAAATTATTAAGGTATTGAGGGAGGAAGGGAATTATCAAGTCTTTTACAACCCGAAGAAGGAGCTGAAGGAGGCACCGGCCTCAGCCTTCCAGGACCCCTGGAACGGTCTTTAAGACGGGCCTAAAGAGGAGAGTCTGGTCTCCTGGGAACGCGGAGAAGCTGGTCGAGGAAGCCTAAAGAGGAGCAATGTGTGTCTTTTTTTTTTTTTTCCGAGTCTGGGACAGTCTTAAAGCAGGACACCTAAAGAGGAAGACTGCTTGTCTTACACCTCGGGATGGTCTTAAAGGAAGAGACTAAAGGGGAGGGTCGAATAATCTAAACCCCTCTTGAGGCGATGGTCTTCAAGGAGGAAAAGGGGTTAATCCTATGGAAGAGGAGGCTCCCGCCTAACCCACAATTCGAGGGGAAGGCCTTAAAGAGGACGCAGAGATACATAGATAGATAGATAGATAGATATATATATATATATATATATATATAGATATATATATATATATATATATAGAGAGAGAGAGAGAGAGAGAGAGAGAGAGAGAGAGGGAGGAGGTCTTGGAGAGACGTGGAGTGTTTGAGGGCTTAGGAGATCTTCAAGACGAACTATGGAAAGGATGGGGGGGTTGGGAAGGACTCTGGAAAGGCTTACTTAAGGAGAGACGAGGGGCGGTCGGTCTCTGGGAAGGCTGGCTACAGCAAGGCTTAACGTATATTCAGATACGAGTCAAAGCGGTTCTCAGAGAGAGAGAGAGAGAGAGGAGAGAGGGGTTTGAGGGAAGCGAGCGTAACATGGCCCCAGGGCGAGACATGAAGGTAACATCTTAATCCTTCTATTACTAAATCTAAATACTTTCAGGAACAAACTCTAAATACTTTCACCAACATCTAAATACTTCCCCTACTAAGTCTACATACCTACTAGACCAATATCTAAACGCTTCAACGACAAAAATCTAAGCAAGTTCTACAAAATATCATAATGATGAAATGCCAAGTTTGGGCAGAGCTTCGTCCACACACACACACACACACACACACACACACACAAGAGCTTCCTTCCTTCCTCCACGCGACCATTAATCTCCTCCTGAGATATAAGATCTGGAAAATGTTCCCGGCAAACATATCAATTTATATACCACGACGCCCTAGCCTTGGGACGCTCATACACACCTTCTCTCTCCCTCTCTCTCTCTCTCTCTCTGTTTACGTACTCAAAGCCAACGCCAGTGTGGGCGTACATCCATGCCTCTCCTCGCCTCGTTCTGTTTATATACGGTGACCACCTACGTGGCTAGGATTTACGCAAACCTCTCCTTCTCTCTCTGTTTATATACGGTGACAACCCACACAGGTACGTCTGTACCTCTGGTCAGCTAATTCGTGTCACTGAGTGTATATATACCCGGCAAACAGAGTATCTGGGACTGACTCTATGCACTCTATATGTGACTCAATATGTACTGCATTCTTACGCACGTGTGTGCCCCTCTCAGACTTACGTGCGTCTGTGTTTACTTGCCCGCCTGTCTGTCTGTTTGTATTCACGCATGCATGACATGTTTTATAGCCAAAGGTAAGTATACTTCAAACCCATGTTTGCCTACGTAGTCGCGTTCAAAGTCAATATCAAACAAACATAAAAATAGCCATAAACATTAGCTTACACTCCAGCCATCACGCAAACCAACTGAACCCATCGGCTGAAACTGAATCATCCAAACAATATCTCACAATCTCATTCCTCTTCGCCCCAGGCCCTCCCCACCTCTGATACTTACTACGTCATTACAAGCACACAAGAGCACCCGAATGCTCTGGTTGGTCCTTTGTCCACCTGTTAACATCACACGCTCAACTACCACCCCCCTCCTCCTCGTCACAGGTACGTAACAACGTTACGTCGCGGCGTCACAGCTACGAACTGTATTCCGTCTGTTCGTCACAAAGTCGAAGTTCACAACACCTTTTTTCCAGGAACCTGCGAGAGCATTTTGTAGGCCTTGTAAGACCCGTCCTTGCAAGGGGTTTTAACTTCCATTCGTCCTTGGGCTACCACGGACCTCACGGACGCCCGTCCTTGATATTCCGGGAGTCCAGGACTGCACAGGAGGAGTCCCTCCGTCCGTGGCCCTTGCCACGAAGACCTGCCTCAGATAATGACCTACAGTCATTTACCGATTTTGCGGCTGACGAACTCCTGGTGCCAAGTTAGCGAGAGCGCTGACGGGGGTGGGGTGGGGGGGGTCTGTACCGCAGCGCGTTCATGAGCGTACGTGCATATGTGAGTGAACGTGCGTGCCCATGTGAGTGAACATCTGTACACACACACACACACACACACACACACACACACACACACACACTGCGCGCGCGTTCGAGAAGTACCGCGAGAAGTGAGGAAGAGGGACCAAAACGACGATAAGCAATGCAAAACACAAGTAAAGGGAATGGAAGCGGTGAGAGAGAGAGAGAGAGAGAGAGAGAGAGAGAGAGAGAGAGAGAGAGAGAGAGAGAGAGAAGTGATCCGATTTATATAAGGCGTAACAGTGAGTGAACGTCCGACATTACGTATGAGGAGGGATGAGGAGAGGAGTGAGGAAAGGTCAGGGATGAGAAGGGGGACCAGGTGTGAGGATAAGTCAGGTGTGAGGGGAAGTCAGGTGTGAGGGAAGGGGGGAATCAGGGGTGAAGGGAGGCTAGGAGCAAAGGCAGATGAGGGGAAAGGGGAGGAGTGAGGGGGTATGAGGAGCCATCGTGAGCGAGGAGCAAGAAACATGTGAGGGGAGGGGGAGGTGAACTGTGAGGGCGGGTCTACAGATGAAGACAGAGGGCGGGGTGTGTGTGTGTGTGTGTGTGTGTGTGTGTGTGTGTGTGTGTGTGTGTGTGTGTGTGTGTGTGTGTGCTGCAGGGTGAGGTCAGGGTGAGGCCAGACAAGTCAAGGGGTGAAGGAAGGCGAGACGTGAGGGCGAGTGAGGGGAGAGAGAAACAGCACACAGGAATAGCAAATGAGGGGAAGGAGAGAAGTTGAGCAGAGGGGAGCCACAGAACAAGGTAGGGGGACACAGGGAAAGAGAAATTAAGATATCTCTCTCTTTCTTTCTCAGAAACAATATTCAATATTCAGAATATCGGATCTGCCTGGATACAGGCGATAAGGAAATTCATGATATTGAAACGAATACATTAACAGTTACTACATCACTTGATCTGACTGTATCAATACAGCGTTTATGAAACGAAGACACAAACAAACACGCAGCTAAACACATCAGAACAAACACAAACATACAAACACAACATACAACAGAGACGTCTGGAGCAACAGACACACGCAAGGAAATCAAGAAAAACACGCATACATAAGCAAGTCTCGCACAAAGACACGCAAACAAAAACAGCCATACACAGGTGAACAGAACAAACAAACTGGCACAACAAAGAAGCAGATCAAGTAACAACCACTCCATAAGAAAATCACAACAAACAACCAGAATTAAGCAAGACACACACACACACACACACACACACACACACACACACACACACACACACGCACCAATAACAACAACAACAAAAAACACCACAGTACATATCAAGTCACATATAAACTGGCTTTAGACAGCTACATATAATCAATCACTCTTTAATCACCGATGGACGAAGCGGTGCCGGGGATGCAAATAGACCCACCCTCCTACCCCCTCCCCCTATGAAAGCACACCCACCTCCCCCCCGCTGCAACACAATACGATAAAGGAGGATGTAACACAGCAACTCTTAATTGAGAGCAAGTGGTCAGCTGCCCGCACGTAGAGAAGCGAGATGGGGCGGGGGTTATGGGGGAGAGAGAGAGAGAGAGAGAGAGAGAGAGAGAGAGAGAGAGAGAGAGAGAGAGAGAGCAGGGTGGGAGGAATGAAGGGGGTAAGGGGAGAGGGAGGAAGGTAAGGGGAGAGGGGAGAGAGAGAGAGAGGGGGGAAGAATGGTCAAACGTGTGATCTTGGGCAGAACAAACACACAAATATTGATATTCCATTCTTTACTAAACAGAGGCGCTGGATACTCACTCTCTCACACCTGCCAAGTTCACGCCACTCTCCCCCCCTCTCTCACTCTCCCTCCCTCCCTCCCTCTCCCTCTCTCTCACTCTCCCACCGTAACACAGGCGGGTGGGCGGCCACCGACCAGGTGATGTGGTATGTCACCGGTACGACTACCACCCCCTTCCCCCCCTCTGGGTGCCGGCTGGGTTAGAGACGACGCTGGAGGAGCATTGAGCCAGCAAGCACTTCAGTGGTTTTCGAGTGCCATTCCTTTCGGCCCCCGGGGCACGCCGTCTTTTCTTTCCGCCTCTCACCCCCCCTCCCCCCCACACACACGCGCGGGGGGGGGGGGGGGGGGGGTGCTGGCGTTCAGTCCACGATCTCTCCACCTCCCTCACGACGACACGTGACGACTCACAACTCACAAGACTCGTTCCTCGCGACCCGTGAGCTTTCCTGCGGTTAGCAGTACGCGTCAGACCTGTCTTTTGGCGCGATCTCGTCTAGAATACTCTCTCTCTCTCTCTCTCTCTCTCTCTCTGATCCTAAGGCTCTCCTCCTTCAACGTTCCATCTGCATATATATATATATATATATATATATATATATATATATATATATATATATATATATATATATATATATACCCCTTCCCCCGTTCTCTTCATTCGTCACCACCTCCCCTGCATCTCTCTCCCCTCCCCAGTTATCTACCGTCATCACCGCCTCTCCCTCCCTCCCTCTCCCCGCACGCTTCAACTCCCCTCTGTAGTTCACAAACTTGCCTCGACAATACATTTTCGACGGCTATAAACGAATGCACATCACTGATTCTGGACCACTTCGATTCAGATGCGAAACAATGGCGCGCGGCTATATATATAATATATATATATATATATATATATATATATATATATATATATATATATATATATATATATATATATATATATATCCCATTACACAGACACCAGGATGAAGTACACTTTACACTACACCACTTGGAAACACTTAAGAAAACAACACCTCCCGTTACACAACTGGGAAACACATTTAAACACCCACCCACGCCACTTGGAAAACCTAAAACACCCACCTGGCCAACTCAACACAAGAAGAACTACCCCGTCGCTTGGCAACACCTGGATCAGGGACGTCCATCTAGAAACACCCCTGAAAACACACGGCTATTCACAACACAAACACTGGAGATGCTGCTAGCAACACATTCTGACTGACCCTGTACGAACACACACACAAGCACACACACACACACACACACACACACACACATATACGCACACGTCACACCCCGTCAGCTATCTACCCTTTATCCGGCCCCTCCACCACATGTACGGCCGCGACCGGACGCCGGAGCCAGCAGCCGGATAACGAGGCAAACTAAAGGTTCGTTTGCTCTTTAGACGAATATTTCCTCTCTACTCTCCCTCCTTCTCTTACTCCCTCCCTCCTCCCAAGGACTAGAATATAAAGAGGGAAGGAAGACAAGAGTTTGGTGAACTATGTAGGCTAAGTGCGCGCGCGCGCGCGCGTGCGTGTGTGTGTGTGTGTGTGTGTGTGTGTGTGTGTGTGTGTGTGTGTGTGTGTGTGTGTGTGTGTGTGTGTGCGTTCACGTACGCATGAGTTCCTGACTCTTTATCTGGAGTCAGCCAAGCGCACAGAAAAACGCAAATCGAGTCGACACCGTAAGAAACGGACATTATCTGGACGGCTCACAGGGGAAATACTCCTCCCGGCTACAAATATATATATATATATATATATATATATATATATATATATATATATATATATATATATATATATATAAATATATATATATATATATATGTGTGTGTGTGTGTGTGTGTGTGTGTGTGTGTGTGTGTGTGTGTGTGTGTGTGTGGCGGAGAGGGAAAGTATGTACAGTGTCGGGCAGAAGGGCAGACGTGTATTGCAGTGGACCCAGAGTGAACAACCTCCCTCCCCACCACCCCACGTCCCACGCTCTCCCAGAATAACAAAAACAAGAAAAAAAGAAACAATATACACAAAAATAACAAAGTACGGTTAAAAAAAATGGGGACGGGGGGTTGATACATCTGTCTCCCACTGTGGGGTAGATACATCTGTCTCCCACTGTGGGGTAGATACATCTGTGTCCCACTGTGGGGTAGATACATCTGTCTCCCACTGTGGGGTAGATACATCTGTCTCCCACTGTGGGGTAGATACATCTGTCTCCCACTGTGGGGTAGATACATCTGTCTCCCACTGTGGGGTAGATACATCTGTCTCCCACTGTGGGGTAGATACATCTGTCTCCCAGTGTGGGGTAGAAACATCTGTCTCCCACTGTGGGGTAGATACATCTGTCTCCCAGTCTGGGGTAGATACATCTGTCTCCCACTGTGGGGTAGATACATCTGTCTCCCAGTGTGGGGTAGATACATCTGTCTCCCACTGTGGGGTAGATACATCTGTCTCCCACTGTGGGGTAGATACATCTGTCTCCCACTGTGGGGTAGATACATCTATCTCCCACTGTGGTTGGGTAGAAATATACAAAATATATAAACCTTTTGGCTTGTGGATATGCCACCACCATCATCATGATCATCATGGCAGACTCTAGCGGAGGGAAACCATCCAATATGCATTTGTTTTTGGGGAAAAAAATATGACACTTTGACATACAATGCAGCAAGGAAACTTTCCCAATACAGTACTTGTCTACTTAACTAGTAACAAGTATTACTAAACCACTACGTAAACAGCAATGCTCTTTACTTAACCAGTGATAAGTTAAATATAAGTAACGTCACAACGGGGAACTTAAAAAAAAAAAACCCACACAGCTTAATGTCGTCCTTCTCTACTTGTACTTACGACACCTTTCACTACAGAGTACTTATAACCGCAAGTGTGTTCCTCCGGTTATATTGTTAACTTCAACAGCGGCCGTATTCGGCAGAAGGGCACACCAAACGTCTTTTTAACACCCTCTTAAACTGTACATAAACATTTAGCCTTCCCTCTTAACATTCCACAGATCTGTGATAAAACCTGAGGCACTAAACCTTTTAAATTCATTCTAACATGCCTTAAAACCGGCCGGTTTAAACGTCTTCATTTCGTCATAACGTGCAATAAATCTGGCGTTTTTTCTGACACAATGCATTAGAATCTTCGTTAAATGTGATTTTTTTTTTATTTTTCATCATTTATTTCAACATGCACCAAAAGTGGTGTACCTTACCACTTCTAATCCATTCTAACATAAGTTAAAATTGGTGATATCAAAATGACTTCATTCATGCAAGCGTTTAAATTGGTAGGTTTAAAACACCTCTCTCTCATCGTTAGCTATACCTATTAAGTATATTCCAAATTTGTGTTAGCTATATCAGCAATATCTAAGAACAGCTGACGTTCTGTGTGGGTTGTTTAAACTATGGAAATCCATGAATTTCTTCCAGTACGTTACGTTTTCTATATCGGGGTAACGTGGTTTCGTTATCTATGATGAAATCAAGAGGTTTCTAAGGAGAGAAACAAGAGGTTTACGTTCTCTAAGGCAAGTAAGATCAAATGATAAACGTTATTCATGATGGAATCCAGAGCTTCACGTTTTCTAATGATGGAAACAAGGGGTGCCCGCTTTCAATACAGAAAACAGTTTTACGTTTTCTACAATGGAAAAATCAGGCATAGGTTTTGCAAGTCGTTATCAAGTGGTGTATTTTTTTTTCATAGGGGAATCAAGAGGTGTCAACCTAATAAATATTTAAAGGAGATAAAGCCTTTAATAGGTGTTACCGGACTCAGCCTAAAACAGGTTAGACCGCGAGTGAAAAGCGAGTCTAAAGGAGTCCATCATTTCCCTGCTACTGGAGGTAGCGCAGCCTTGGTGAACCAGGAGTCTTTGGAAAGAGGCCCCGGGTTACACCACGACCCTTTCACAGAAATTGGTCCTGGGGTAATCAACAATCCATAGACTTTTTTTTTTTTCTTAAACACATCCCATTTTCTTTCTAAGCATCAGCCACCCACCCGCCCTCACCCCTGACATTTCTGGAGGCGGGTAACACACACACAGTCATCTGGATATCGCAACAGAGTATAAAAAAAAAAAACTATATAAAAAATGGGGGCACGGACGTCAAGACTCACATGACACGTATCACAATAAATAATAAAATAATAAATAAAAAAAAATGTATATATATATCGCGATCCGCGAGGCAGATAAAAGTTAAATTAGTTTTTCGCGGGATCGAAATTACACGTTTCCGGTAGAGTGAATCCGTTTTAAAGGTGGATTCTGGATTAAGGCCCCCTTGGACGTGGGACTGAGGTAGCGAGACGAACGACACCTCCAGGCGATGACCTGACCTCCACCACGACCAGGACGACCACCCCGACCCCTTGGGGTGACGAGGGGTCGTACGTTTATATAAACACGACCCACCACAACAAGGGGGGGTGAACAAGACGCACCACGACAAGGGGGTAAACACGACCCACCACGACAAGGGGGGGGGAGGGTTAATAACAGCAGAGCGACAACGGAACTGGTACCTATGAGGCATGAAGGCCCGTTAACGGTGAAAACGACGGGCGCTACAGTGTGAAAACAACAGACCGGCGAACTGACCCAACGGAAGACGACTTACAGTGAAAGAACGGAACGGTTACACTTGGAAACGGACAGTTAACAAATGACCAGCTACAGTGAAGCTACAGACCGTCTACAGTGAAACTGGAGACCAGCTACAGTGAAGCTACAGACCGTCTACAGTGAAACTGGAGACCAGCTACAGTGAAGCTACAGACCGTCTACAGTGAAACTGGAGACCAGCTACAGTGAAGCTACAGACCGTCTACACTGAAACTGGAGACCAGCTACAGTGAAGCTACAGACCGTCTACAGTGAAACTGGAGACCAGCTACGGTGAAGCTACAGATCAGTTACGGTGAAACTAGAGAACACAGTGAAACCAGAGGCCAGTTACAGGCAACAAGAGACCAGTTACAGTGAATCTACGCGCGCCATTTACAGTGAATCGTCGGGTGGCTAGGGGGGGGGGGATAAAAAAACAAAACAAAAAAAAAAACCAGACGTATCCACACGTTTCAAAGAGCCATGCACGTCAGGCAAAACAAAAGACAACAAAAAGTAGAAAAAAAAAGTTATTGAAAAGGTTCATGCAACGTCATGCAGGCAAATACAGTGCAAAACAAAACAAAACAAACTAACAAATAAAAAAACACAAAACATTGGTGTAGAAATACGACGAAGCCACACATAAGGACACGACAAACAAACACAAACAAACTAACAAGCACAACCACCACAGGGAAAAAGACGAAACAACGAACAGATGAAACAAAGACACAAGAACATGACAAGGAAGACAACACGAGAGGCAGTTCACACGGCGGCGACGAAACAAAAACACAAAAAGCCAAACTGGACAAACAAAAAGTGTGCCGCGCACATACAGCTAACAGGACGCAAAGACAAAGACAACAAAGACACGGGAGAAACAGTGTATTTCGCAAAACGAAACATAAACACAAAAACACGTTACGACAACAAGGGCAACACAAGGAACAAAAAAAAAAAAAAAGAAAAGGACTTCAAACACAGACGAACAAAAACAACCACATACTCTAGAATTTTACACGTCAAAGACGTGCGGTTGTGGAAGTACTGATGTTGCAAGGACACACACACACTCCCATCATGTGTCAACAACGACACGACAAAGACAGACCCCCAACACGACTTACAAGAACACGACAAAGAAACGGAAGGGAAAGTACTCAATAACAAGGACCGACAAGACGGAACAAGGAAACACAATTCATTACCCCGGCAACATGACACAAAAAAAGCCCTCATAATCATAACAAAAACAGGCACGACAAAGACACACAGGCAAAAAAAAAAAATAAAAAAAAAATACATACAAACAACCCTAGGGAAAACAAAAACGAACAAAGACACCTCAATCAAACGTGACTGTTATAAGCCCGAAACACACACACACACACACACACACACACACACACACACACACCAGCACAACAAAAACACCAAACACCACGGCGCAGCATCAACAAGAACACCGGGGGGGGGGGGGCCTCGGTGGACCCTGGGGTAAAATGGTGGGCAGAAAGCCTCCGTCGAGGAGCAAGTTAGTGCTATGATGTGACGCGCAAATGACACCCATAACGACAATACGACTCATCGCCTCGACTGACATCCATATACACCCCCCCACCCACCCCATATCTCAAGGTCCCCGGCGGGGGAAGGGAGACGAGGAGGTGGGTGAGGGGAGACGTGGGGAAGGGGAGAGTGTGTGTGTGTGTGTGTGTGTGTGGAGACGAAGGGTGCGTGAGGGGAGACGAAGATGGGGAGTGTGGGGAGATGAAGGGTGCGTGAGGGGAAACCAAGGGAGAAGAGTGGGGAGTCTGAGGAGGAATGAAAAAGGGAGGGGAGGCGAAGGGTGCCAGGAGAGACGAAGGGAGCTGAAGGAAGACGAGGACGAGAGGGAGAGGGAATGATGGACAGCGAGGAGACGAAAAATGGACGA
Organism: Panulirus ornatus; assembly: GCF_036320965.1. Taxonomy (NCBI): domain Eukaryota; kingdom Metazoa; phylum Arthropoda; class Malacostraca; order Decapoda; family Palinuridae; genus Panulirus; species Panulirus ornatus. Next base: position 4,003,801 of record NC_092288.1, on the reverse strand, counting down.
AATATAATCTGGGAGAGTGAGGGTTGTGAGATGGCAACGGGAAGGACATATGGGAAGGACAAGGAGGGAGGGAGAGAGAGAGAGAGAGAGAGAGAGAGAGAGAGAGAGAGAGAGAGAGAGAGAGAGAGAGAGAGAGAGAGAGAGAGAGAGAATGGAGAAGTCAAGATGAGGGAAGTACGAGGACAAAACACGGGATAGGACAAAAAAAAAAAAAAAAATTGGCAGGGGAGGAGGACAAAGGGAGGGGAGGAGGAGGACAAAGGGAGGGGGGAGAGAGGTGACTTGGGACTTCAAGAGGACAAGTCGAGGTTAGGGACGGGGGAGAAAGAGGTGCGAATGGGGGAGAGAGAGGTGCGACTGGGGGAGAAAGAGATGCGACTGGGGAGAGAGAGGTGCGACCGGGGAGTGGGAAAACTGGATTTAGGGGAGGGGACAGTAGTGGCTTCGTAAGGGAGAGTGAAATGAGATTAAATGGTCAGGAAGAAATGAGTAAGGGTCAGGGATGGGAGAGTGAGGGTCAGGGATAGGGAGAGTCAGGGCCTGGGATGGGAGAATAAGGGTTAGGGATGGGAGAGTATGAGTCAGGAGAGGACAAAGTAGAGAGCAAGTGTGATGAAGAGGAGAGCGACGGGAAATGAATGGACTCAATAGTGAAAGGAGAGAAAGAGGAATACCGAGTGGAAAAGGAGAGGCGGTAAACATACCCCGGACACACACACACACATACACACACACACACACATACACACACAACAAACACACAACGGTTCTCCCAGACCGGCTAGCTAACAACGTCACACCGGAACCCAGCTGTTAACCCCGACCTCTGACCTCTCGAGGGTTTAACCCCCCCCCTTCTACATTCTACATAACCCCCCCTCAACCCTCCCTCGGACACATCAAGCGGAACTTGTTTCCCGTCCAAGTTAGATGAGCGAACCTACAGCAGCTCGCAAGCGTACACCTGTCGCCAAGGGGCTCCACCGACACCCGTTACACCGCTCCCAGTATTGACGGGCCGAGCGAAGGACGAAAGGGAACAACACGGGAAGGAACACACAAAAGGCGATTTCCAGAGCCCCTGGAGCAGGAGCTACCTCGAGGCACACTCCAGCAGGAACCTCCCCAGGGAGAGGACGAGGAGGCTTCTCAGTACCCACGGTACATCGACGGAGGCCTTTAGAGTGCGTCTCCGGACGGCGCTATCTCGAACTCAGCCTTTCGCGTAACCCCTCGATTATACAGATTACCTTCCGGCGGCCACGATGCGAAGGAGGGTCTTGTAGATATCGTACGACTGGTGTATTAATTCTAAGACAGGCGCGACCACTCCACGACGGCACGACTCTTGGGCACGGTGGCCAGGCCTCTGACTTGGCTCTTGACGGTGCGCGACCTCTGGTGGCGATGACCTGACCGATGACCCGTCTCTCGACGGTGCAACCATGTGATATGGTTGGCCTGGACATGTGACCTGACTCATGACGTGACGACCATTGGGTGCGGTGGCCCGGCCTCTGACCTGACCCCGAGCATCGTAACGTCGTGTTCCTGGTTATAACAACATCTCTGTGACCCTCTTCTCCTCGATCTTTTTGACCTGTGACCTCTGGATGTGCCACATTCACAGGTCATCCGATAATAATGGGTCCAGTACACAGCTGGGACACGCATCCCCTGACCTGTGGCCAACTTGACCTCCAAATCTCCCCAGAGTCCCGGTAATGACCACCCGATTACCCCCAGAGAGTCTATGCACCTCCCGATACTCCCCCCAAGACAGTACACGTGCCAGAAAACCTGCCCGAAACCCCCCTGAGAGGGTATACTACATAACCTCCAAGTACCCTCACACTCCGGTAACCCTCAGAGAGTCTTTCAGTACAGTTACGGACCCCCACGTCCACATGGACGGACGGGGAGGACTTAACGGAGGTTCACAAGCTTCGCCCACCTCGACTACCGGAGGGTAGGGGTGGCACATACCTAGGGTCTGAGAGGACAATTGATGAACAGAAGGATCGAAACCGGTTGAAACCATCTACCTCACCAGCGATGACCAGCCTGGCCGGTACTTACCTGAAAGCAGAGGAGAAAAACAGGTTAACGTCATATCTATTACCCCACACATAAAGATAAGAGATAACATATCAATATAAAGAAAAATGGGAAAACTAGCGAATTGAATATACACAAGACGCTAATGGAGCGACTAAAATATGTATATAAATCATTAAAAGGTAATATATATATATATATATATATATATATATATATATATATATATATATATATATATATATATATATATATAAGAATTCTTATGGAAAATTACTAAAATCTTAGGTGGAAGAAAAATCTACAATATAATACAACAAAATATATCTCTGTCTTTATCAAGATTGTTATCATTTCCACAATTTCTGGTAACAGATTCAATTGATTCACTTATATTTTCTTTCATTCACGTTTCTGTTGTAAACAAGAAGAATTTACACCAACCATAAATGTAAAAATACACGAAATACCTAATCATCTACTTCTATCTACTTGATGTATCTACTTTTCGTGCTATAGCATCTACATATATACTACAATCTCGCTTCTTTTTAAAACCCTTTGGGCCGACGATACGACCTTTGAATAGGAGAGTACGACCCTTAGGTATAACTGCCAGGCATTTGACCTGTACTTCGAAAGGGTCAGGTCAAAGGCCAGGCCAATGTATCCAGGGGTCGTAACGTCGTAGTTAAAGGTCGTACCATCGTAAGTCAAAGGTCGTACCGTCGTAAGTCAAGGGTTGTACCGTCGTAAGTCAAGGGTTGTACCGTCGTAAGTCAAGGGTTGTACCGTCGTAAGTCAAGGGTTGTACCGTCGTAAGTCAAGGGTCGTACCGTCGTAAGTCAAGGTCGTACCGTCGTAAGTCAAAGGTCGTACCGTCGTAAGTCAAGGGTCGTACCGTCGTAAGTCATAATGCTCAAGTATTACAATACAAACTGTCATAAAACTGTACGAATCCATCTTACTCACGATGCAGGGGAAAATCATTACCCAAGATGTTAATGACCACAATTACACCCAATGGTCAAATGGCACGAAATGAATTACTTAAGCATTGTTTAATGAATTTTTATCAATCGATGTTATTAATCACACACACACACACACACACACACACTCTAAAATACCCGAGGTCTTGCAATGTTGCCGGAATGAAAGACAGTATAATTATCACACAATTTGATACTGTTCGAATTACGGTGAAGTGGTCACGTGCTAACGCCATGGCCATCCACCAACGCTGGGGCGACCAGCACCACCACCATCACCACCATAAGCACCAACACAACCACGACGCACCACCACCATCACAACTACAACCAACACCATCATAAAGTTGGAGACAAGAGGGTGGTGTGTTGGAGGAGTGGGAGGGGAGGGGGCGGGCGGGCGGGCTGGGAAGGGCGTGTTAAAGGTGGTGATGGTGGAGGGACGAGGGTGTGTGGTGGAGAGAGAGAGAGAGAGAGAGAGAGAGAGAGAGAGAGAGAGAGAGAGAGAGGTTACAGACGACGGTGCGGGACCAGACCCAGAAGGCAATTAGCACGTTTAACCCCCCCCCCCCCCCTCCATGCCGTTATCAATCATGCATATCAAAATCAGGAGAGAGGGTAGAGAACTCGCCAAGTGCAGCCGGCCGTAAACAATGCTATATGATGGGGCCGGCAGGCTCGGCCGGTGATCTCATACAGAGCAGAGGGGAATATGACACCTGTGGCGTCTGACGGGGGGCAGAAGGGCTACCCATCCATACCGGTAATCATTGATGTATTGTCTGGGTGGTTGAGGAATGTCGGGAGGTGGGCGCCCGCACGCGCGTGCGTCCACCATATCGTGGGTACACACACACACACACACACGCAACTCTCCAAGGTGTAGTGTGTGTGTGTGTGTGTGTGTGTGTGTGTGTGTGTGTGTGTGTGTCATCCCTCACATAACCTCTGACTTCATCTGGTCATAATGAGGCTAATCACGACCACAGGTCCCTCATGCCCCAGCCTCCGTACAGGTGTACATTTGTACAAGCAATGTACTGGTGTTACTACACTCCCGTCCTCCACACACACACACACACACACACACACACACACAACCACCTTATCAGCGCATCTGGCCATCGCACCATAACTACATACCACATGAACCACACGACCACATCTTTAAATCACCAGACAACGTTTGTATCAGAAAATAAAAGCCATTTTTGGAATGTTACCATAATACTCTGATTACTTCGTGTACTCTGATTACATCCGATTACGTAATCACACCACAGCGACAATTACAGCGCCTTTCTCATAACCCAGTGAAACCAACGCGGATCGCATACCATGAAATTTACTTTCCCTGTTACGAAATGTGATCATGAAATGGTGAGGAGGGAGCCGCTACGACCCTTCCTCCCTCCCTCCCTCCTTCGGCTGCCTCCTGATCTGATGGAGCAGCTACGACTCTCCCTCCCTCACTCACTCACTCCTTCGGCTGCCTCCTGATCTAGGAAGAAAGGATCAGACCCGAATCATTCTCGATCCAGAATGGACATTAGAGGATACTAATTTGTCAGACACACACACACACACACACACACACACACACACACACACACGGGCGCGGCAGTAGTCAAGAGGGGGAAAACTATTTCGCCAATAACCAGGAGGGAATCAGCACGCTCGGGTGGAGGACGGGAAGGGAGAGGAAGGGAGAGAGGGTTAGGGGGGTTGGAAGGGAGGGGAGAGAGAAGAAGGGGCGAGGACGACGGTGGCCACCGCCAGGGAAGAGGAGGGGTACGATGAAGAGAGAGAGAGAGAGAGAGAGAGAGAGAGAGAGAGAGAGAGAGAGAGAGAGAGAGAGAGAGAGAGAGAAAGCAGTAAGCAAGCGGCACAAGGGAAGGAAAAACGAAGACCCGCGGTGGGGGGAGGGAAGAAGGAGGAACGGGGCAAAGAAAACGGGCAGTCGTGGATACATCAAGTAATTTGGATAAAGCTCCAGATATGTACAATTTATGGTGTTGCAGGAGATCATAAATATTCACCCCCCCCCCCCACCCGGGGCTCCAGCCACAGCCACCGCCTCTCAAAATGGCTCCAAATTACCCATTCTCACCCCCACACCCCCGGGGGCTCCTCCTCCTCCTCCTGCTTCACCAGCCCCCCCCCCCCCCCCCGTAGTCGTGTTCACCTCCAGCGTGATGCATGACTCTCTCTCTCTCTCTCTCTCTCTCTCTCTCTCTCTCTCTCTCTCTCTCTCCCTCTCTCTCTCTCTCTCTCTCTCTCTCTCTCTCTCTCTCTCTCTCTCTCTCTCCCTCCTCTCTCTCTCTCTCTCTCTCTCTCTCTGTATCTCTTTGTCCTGGGACTCCGAGGGGTCACTACTGCGATAACGACGCCCCCTAGGTACGAGGGCATGACCTCTGACCTGACCTCTGAGGTGAACCAGCGCACTTCATACCCGAAGAAAAAAGGAAAAACTATGTAAATTCATTAACTTCTTAAGAATGCCAAAGGTGGACCCACTCGAGTTTCCTCAGTTTCCCCTTCCAGTTTCCAGTTTCCAGTGACTCTAATTCTTAGTAGATTATTTCAATTACATTCTTAACCTGTGGTTTGTATGGAGAAAGATTTGCGTTGCAGAATGATACGTTTCTTCCCCCCCCCCCAAAAAAGTTATTAACCAAATCTATTCAGGCCATAATGCTCTAATCAATATTAAACGTCTGAAAATATGATACAAATTACCAAGACTTTTTTTCGGTCAAGGGTAACGTAGAACACACACACACACACACACACACACAACCATGAATATAATGATAAAACTACTCGTAACGTAATCTGCATAATGTTTTACCATAATGCATCCGAACACGATGTAAAAGCAACGTCTGGAATAAACCTGTAAATTGATTCTCATAAATCATACCTCGATAGCCTGACGGAGGCAATCCATGAACACTATAGTACGACCCCTGAGCACGACGGTACGATCCCCCCCGAGCATGATGGTACGACCCCCTGAGCACGACGGTACGATCTCCTGAAAATGATGGTACGACCTCAGCCCTGAGCACGACGGTACGACCCCCTGAGCACGACGGTACGACCCCCTGAGCAGGACGGTACGATCCTTGATCAGGACGGTGCGATCCCCTGAACACTACAGTACGACTCCCTGAGCACGATGGTACGATCCTTGAGCAAGACGTTACGACCCCCTGAACACTACAGTTCGACTCCCTGGGCACGATGGT
>NC_092288.1:3977500-3992500 GCF_036320965.1 Panulirus ornatus | reverse complement strand
GAACGAGGCAAGAGGGAATGTATATTAACCGGGTCATTAACTGGGAATTTAAATCTCTGAAATCGGGATTACGAAATGAGATTTAAGTGGAAGATCGATCAATACATTAACCTCGGGGAACATCAACTTGCGAATATGACAACTGAAGTTAAATAAGTATTATATATATATATATATATATATATATATATATATATATATATATATATATATATATATATATATATATATATACCAAGGTGTCAAACTGGCGATCAGGTCATTAACATCAATGCTAATTTATCCGAAGGGTTTGAATAACAATCAGGTCATGTAAATGGCCATTTAATAACCTCAATGTGATTCCCATGACAAAAACACATCTGACCACCGGGGACGAACGAAAATGTGACCAGGGTGGTACCCCAGAGTACCATTCAGTGGTACTGCTCACATGACTTCCGTTACCGAGATTAACCCAAGATCAGTCCAATCTAATTAAGTAGGAACTGGGTCGTTAGCGTCCTGCGTAAGGAAGCCTTGGGTAGCCCGTTAGCTAGCTATCAATCATCTCCCCCGTTCGACCCTCCGTCCACAACTCGTTTTCTACACGACACCTGCAAAACCCTTTTCAAGCTGGTGGGAAGATACACTGGAGGAAGACAAAGAGCAATATTGATTTGAGGTTAGATAGAAAGAAAAAAAAACAAAAACGGACGAGGGGTTCCTGAGGGTGGACTTGTGGTGGCCGACTTCGTTCCTGCTCTTAATACTTCAAGTTCCTCCTCCATCAGGAGTGGAAAGACAGACCTGACACACAGTAGCTGGTGTAGCTACACCCCCCCGGACGGGAGAGAGATACACCACTAACCAATCATAATACGCCACACTGGATGACCATTATAGCCAAGCCCTCCGTCAGGAGCGTATCAGTGGCGATCTTTCGAAAACCTCCTCCAGCAGTTGACGCGACACGGGCAGAAGGCGTGCCCTAATCACACCCATACCGGATGAACGATAAGAAATAATCGATGAGAAAAACTACCCATCAAAGATCAATCCGAGATGAGGGCTTCTCGATCTGACCCTTCAAGGCAGCAAGGGGGGAGAAAAGATATACACGAAGGAGATGAATTACACAACTGAGCCGTTCTTGGCCAAAAGAGGCATCATAACGGTCAATCCTCGTGTGGTTCGTCTCAACACAGAAACTGTGGGAAGCAGCAGCCGCCGCCGTGCTGCGGGTCTAGTGGGGTCGTCTTAGGGGGGGTGAGGGGCTCAGGCAGTCAGCCCAATCAGGACGCGAGAGAACTCATTCTTGCACAACAACACTTTCCACGAGGAAAAAGGATATCACAACACGTCACATCCGAAATTAGATGCAAATTATTCATTAGCTAATTGTCTTACAGGGAACGAGAGAAGGCGCAATAAAAAAGCACAACACAGAGAGAAAAAAAAAGAGTGCGAAGCAAAACACAAAGATGGGAAAACACAAGCAAAGTTGACTTGTTTTCTTCTTTCCCTCTTGTAAAATATATTGACGTTACTAAATCACTATCATTATCGTGATTACAAGATCAATATCACTTTAATTACCTTTCATCATTACCATCACTCACTGTCGTTGCCTCCGGGTCATTAATATTACCCCTTGGCCATCTTCTTTAACAGGTACGAACATTACTTACACTATCATCTTCACCTATTCATTAGCTCCGTCACCTTCACCTTCCGCCCATCAACACCATCGCTCTTCACCTCACATTCACCGACCTACAGACTCAATCACCTTCACCCATCCTGAAACTCAATCACCTTCACCTACCCTCCCAAGAGACCTAACAGAAACTACCACAACATTATTAATAACTTGGGTAACATAAACCATGAGAATTTATTTACATTAGTCAAGAGATTCAACGACCAACTTCTTTTTATTCATACTAAAACTGTGGGCGAATCTGTGATTCCCAGGTGTTCATCTTATATCACACCATAAAAAAAACTATCACCATGTGTCAATTCAGAGACTTTTAAGTTCCTTTAAATCACAGCTCTGCAACTACTCCAAGGATATCATTTACATTAGCATGATAATGAATTAAGTTCCTGTTTTCTTTTTCTGATTCGAGTATCTTACCCGATTCATCCTACAGAAACATTCAGTCTAGAAGAATTGTTCCGTTACATACTTTCCTACTGAATGTCCGCAGCGGTATACTCTCAGTGCTATACATGACGCTCCTTCTCTGGCGTTGTCTCGCCTGCTCCTGTGCCACGAGGGAGGAGTTAGCGAGTGGGTGGGTGGATGGGAGGGGAGGGATTGGGAGGTGCCTTATGCAGTACTATCCTGTGTCTCCTATCCTTCCATGACCGGGAATCTACGTCATAACTACTATCCACCGGCACATTGGCTCGTTAAGCAACACCAGGTCGGTCCCTCCCTCCCCGTGCCATCACGACCTCTCCAACACCACTCCATCTGACTGGCAACGGCTCCACCATCATCACCACCACCACCATCCCCAACACTGACGCTCGTCCCCATCATCACCATCTCCAACACAACAGGGAAATACGGCAAGAACACCAGCAGCAGAAAGACGTGCAACGACCGCAAAACAAGTAAACATATAAACATTTACAAAAGTCAGTGTAAAACAAAAAATGAAGACCAGAAAACAAAAGGGAGAGAGAGAGAGAGAGAGAGAGAGAGAGAGAGAGAGAGAGAGAGAGAGAGAGAGAGAGATTAAGAGAACATGGGGAGAGGGGAGAGGGGAGAAATTAATGGAAGGCTGTCTCCCGGATAAATGGTTTCCAATAGTATTAACCTGCTACACTACACAGGCCTATCGAAAACTCATTGCAGGACGTCAAAACTGAAGACACGGTGGGGCAGGGAGAGCGAGGGAGAGGGAGCAAGCGGGGAGGGAGGGTGAGGGAGAGAGGGAGGGAGGGGGAGGGGACACGAATGAAAAAAAAAAAGAAGTAAGGCATAGGGGAGAGGATGGGACGCACAGTGGAGTGATGGGGATGGTAAGACAGAAGAGGGGGGAGAACTAGACATATGAGAGAGAGAGAGAGAGAGAGAGAGAGAGAGAGAGAGAGAGAGAGAGAGAGAGAGAGAGAGAGAGAGAGAGAGAGAGAGAGAGAGATTGCTCCTATACACATACACCCACCCACACCACCTGTGCTGGTTGCCATCCGGACAACCTGACCTGGTGACCTGTGTTTTACCAGGTTAAGACCTGCAGTGCCTGGTAATATGACTGACTCTCTCTCTCTCTCTCTCTCTCTCTCTCTCTCTCTCTCTCTCTCTCTCTCTCTCTCTCTCTCAATCTGCCAGGAAGGTGAGGGGGTGGGGGGGAAATGGGATGCGGAGGAAGGCTGCTGTGAGGGGACGAGGCCAGGTGATGAGGGGGCATGGGGAGGGGGATAAACAATACGGGGACGAGGATAGATCATGGGTGGAAAGGGATGGGGGCTGAGGAATGGGAGTGATGGCGAGTGGAGTGTGGATGGAAGGTGGTGATGGTGATGGGTAGAGAGGATAGGTAATTAGATGAAGAAAAACAAAACAGGCGATGGGTAGGTTTGGTTCCTTACCTAACCTATGAATGCCTTACCCTGACTTACCTTATCGTAAGCTCCCCTGCCCTATTTACCTTACCCGCCCTGTGCACTTTTACCCAAGGGAGCGGAAGTTAGGTAAGTGTAGGATACAGTAGGGGCGAGCAAAGCTGGATACACCAAGGTAAGTAAGGTAAGGAAGGGATTGCTAACGTGGCGAGGTTGGGTAAGGCAAGCCAGAGTGTCATCACGAGGCAAATGGGATGGGTTAGTGTTGGGTAGGGTGGCTGTGGAAGGCAAGGTACTGGAGGGTAGCAAGGAAAAGGTTAAGGTAAGGTAAATATTGAACTTTCTCGTAAACACACACACACACACACACACACACACACACACACATGGGCAGAGACCTAACGTAAAAAAAAAAATCACAATAGAATAAAAAATTAATTTAGTATACATCACACTTAAATGCTAATACACAACGGTATAATCTATGACTCGTATACATACAACTGCAACAATGAGGATAAATTTTGAGTGAATACTATACACAAAAGACAGGAAAATCAAATTCCTCCTACATTCAATATAACATGGGAGGGGGAGGGTGGGAAACTTTTGGTAAAAAAAAAATACCAATAAAAAATAAAAACCGCCATGCATGAAATAGAACTCAATAAAGTTTATGAAAAATAAAAGATTAAAAAAAATGCTCTTACCTCTCGCTCACTTGGTAACTCGCGACGCACTCTCTCTCTCTCTCTCTCTCTCTCTCTCTCTCTCTCTCTCTCTCTCTCTCTCTCTCTCTCTCCCTTACCAATAAAATAATCAATATGGCCGCCTGGATTTTCATAAATAAAAAAAATAATCGGCCAAGCCAGACATATACACATTGTAAAAACAGCTGCAGACTAATGGAACCGCGGCAACCTGTCTCCCCTCGCCCCACACCCCCAGTATTTCCTCCCTCCCTCCCCACCCCAACCACAACCTCCCTCCCTCCCCCACACACACACACACACACACAGGATATAGAGCTTGCTCTATGATGCCAAAGGGGGAGGGGGTAAAGGGCTTGGAGCTTAGCGCAGGTGATGGGAATCGTTGGGAGTGAAGGGGGTCCCTAGCTCACTGGGTAATGAATGAGGGGGAAAGGGTGGTATGGTTGATGGGGGTTTTCTGAGGGGGTGGGGAGGGGTGAATGAGGGCTTGAATGAGTGATGGGGTTCTTGCTTGAATGGGAGAAAGGAGGTTCAACCATGGGTGGATGATAGGGGACGGGGGATGGGGGTTTCTGACTTGGTTGGGGATGGGGTTCTGAGAGGAGGAAGAGGAGGATTTTTCTTTTCTTTTTTAAACAGGGCGACGTGTGGAGGGATCTCAACAGGTGTGGGCGTTTAGACGCCCCTCGGTGTGATGTGTGGGTGGGTGGGTGGGTGGGTGGGTGGGGTGTGGGGGAGTGTACTCTCGACACCTTCTGTACCCAACCCCCCCACCCCAGGTGTACCTGTGTACCGTGGGGTGTGTGTGTGTGTGTGTGTGTGTGTGTGTGAGGGAAGGTGGTGGTGGTGGTGAGGTGTCGAGGGAATTTCTAACCACGTTATAAGCACCGTTTTAGCGTCGGTTCTTCATTGCACGCACATCCCTGCCTAACCTAAGGTCGACCTTCCTAACTTACTCCCTCTGAGGTAGACCTTGTGGCTCTCCCTGCCTGTCTGTCGCACCTTTACTACTACTACAGTCAATGCGTCCCACCACCACATCGTAATTCCCCTCCATGAGACTAGGGCGAGACTATATATATATATATATATATATTTATATATATATATATATATATATATATATATGTGTATATATATATATATATATATATATATATATATATATATATATATATATATATATATATATATATCCAACATGGCATCCGACCATAAACGAACCATCTCCGTCGTAGAGTTGGAGTGAGGGGGTGGGGGAGGGGGGGAGACGTAGCGTCGAGACGACGTACGTACGACCCACGCGTCCGTTGGGGAGCCGGTGCATCTCGACCTTGCGGGAGGCGGCGGGAACGAGCTACAGACCTGAGCATTTTATTCATTCCGAGTCACTTCTCCGCTGGATGCGCCTACAGATAAATTCTCCACAAAGGGCGGCGCCCCCCGGAGCACCCCCGGGCCATCTGCCTCTTCTTCTCTACCTTTGTGTTTAGTGATATTCCCGCCCTCCTCTCTCCCCCCCCACCTCCCCGCGCCCCCAGCCTACCTAACCCCCATCCCCCCTCCCCCAGCACCATCTCCCCAAACCCCCACTGTGGAGAAAATGATGCTTCATCTTATTCTAATTCTTGCACGTTCTTATGTCTCGAGCGTGCCAAACCATAGTTTATTTTTGAATTTGTTTTTGATTCTATTTTTCACACAATTCATCTGTTTGGCGAGACGAAAGGGGACGGGAAGGGGGAGGAAGAGGTTGAGGGAAAATGTTGTTCAGGAAGGGGAGAGAGAGAGAGAGAGAGAGAGAGGGAGGGAGGGAGGGAGGGGGTAACTTTCACTATTTCATTTTTTCAAACCAATGTTCTCGGGGAGGGAATATTCAAAAGCAAGTTCTTGGGTCTGTATACCGACGAGAAGGCGACCGAACCGATATTCTAAAACACGTAGAAAGTACTCGTGTGTGTGTGTGTGTGTGTGTGTGTGTGTGTGTGTGTGTGTGTGTGTGTGTGTGTGTGTGTGTGTGTGTTCAAACATAAATATTTCCCATAATTTCTGGGACACTTTAGAAATACCGAACATTCTTACGTATGTAATACAACTAAATCGAGCGATAACGAACGATGCGGAGGGAAACAGAGGAAAATAAATGTTACAGAGTCTCCTGTAGTTGTGAGAAGGTGGCGTGGTTAAAGTAGAAGATGAGATACGGGTCATGGAGGGTGGGGTGGGGGAGGGAAAATCGTGGGGAGAAGACAACGAGCACAGAAGCAAGCTAGGGGGTGATGGCGGGGAGTAATTGTGAAAACGCTTCTCCCTGCTGCACGCCCCAAGCCTTTGGGGGGTGGGAGCACGGGTTTCGCTTCCCATCCTCTCTCTCTCTCTCTCCCCCCTTCCCCACCTCCCTTTGCCCTTCCCCTCGGGCTAAACGGTTCCGAGTGAGGGGGGTGAGATGGGGAGGGGAGGGGAACTGAACAGCACACGAGCAGCCCCGGGGGAAAACCTTTTACTGTCAACGCCAGAAGCCGGGACGAAAACTGGCGGGGGTCACCAGGCCCTCCACCACACCTGCACCCACCACACCTGCACTCACCATACTTGCACTCTCATTCATACCTCCACCACACCTCCACACTCACTCATCCCTCCAACCACACCTGCACCCTCACTCATACCTCCACCACACCTGCACTCACCATTACTCGCACCCTCACTCATACCTCTACCAAACCTGCATCCACCACACCTGCAAACACACTCATCCCTCCAACCACACACACACACACACACACACATGCGCGCGCGCAGGCCATTCCAGGCCAGCCAACCCATGAGTCATACCTTCGCGCTCAAGGGTCGTACTGTCGTACCCAAGGTTAGGTACCGTCGTACTCGAGAAACCAATACCATCAGGTAAACTCGAGCGGTACCACACACACACACACCAGACTCCCGCTACGCCAACAGACCCACCATACTGCCAAACCAGCCACCACCCCCTCCATCTCTCCCTCCTGCCACCGACCCCCGTGATGAAATAAGTTACCGACAAGTAAACACGGGTCCTCCCTCCTCTCCCGGGTCGCGGCGCCGTGTTATTCGAGACGTAGCGACGCCATGGGCGTGACTGTGGTAAGGACTTGAGGCTCGAACCCATGTCATCGTTTCGCGGACTGTGAGAAGTCTGCGTTGTGGCAGTTCCCCCGAACTGTGGTGGTGGGGTGATGGTAAGGTGGTGGTGGTGGTATGGGAAATCAGGAAGGCTACCACCCCCCACAAGGCTACTGGGAAATCAGATGTGCAGGCTCTGTAAGACTCGTGGGGAAATCAGAGCCGTCACCATCTCCCGTGGCGATGAGACCCCATGTGTCGAGTGGGTGGGCGGGTGAGGGGAGGGGGAGGAATATAAGAGATTGCCACTGGAAATCAGAACCACCCTCAGTTCTCCCCCTCCTCCTCCTCTTCCTCCCTGGGAAGACGGCCAATCAGAATCCCCCTCCCTCCCTTCCTCCCTCGTCGCCCGACATACAATACTATACACCAGGCGGAGTGTCGACCGGTGTGTGTGTGTGTGTGTGTGTGTGTCTGTGTGTGTGTGTGTGTGTGTGTGTGTGGGGAGGGGGGAGGGGGAACGAACAGGGCATCACACAACCCACAAGCCAACAACCATCTGTGGGGTGGGGGGGGATATAAAAAAGAGGGTAAATAAAAATCCACAGGATTGTAAACCTGACAAGAAAAAAAAGAAAGAAAAAAAAAATCCCATACAACCGGCAGTCCCACCTGAGATAAAAACCTGACTCACTCTCTCTCTCTCACTATCTATCTATCTATTTATCTATCTATCTATCTCTGGGGTAGTGTGTAACAGGAACACAAACGGGTGCAAAAAAATATCTAAATTCATTTTCCGAAGGTGACGGCCAACAGAGGAAGGAAAAAAACAAACAAACATGAAAGTCTATTACACAAGTGGGAGGCACCCCCCCTCCCTCCCTCCCCCTATTCCCCGATAGACACCGTTAGGGGAGGGGGAGGGGGGAGGGGAGGGTCCCGGAGGGGGAGGGGGAGGAAAAGGTGGGAAAGGCGGGGGGAGAGGGTGGCGGACGGCCACGATAGCGAACAAAAACCCAGCAAACCTATGACGTGGGGGGGGGGTCTCCATCCTCCAGCTGCCAGACACCACCATCCAACCCATAAGACGCAGGTAACCGTGTATGTAGCCTGCAGCCAGGTGGCCTTAGCCTGATAACAACACAGGTGGCTACGGTACAACCTGAAGCATTAACAACCCTTCATGGCGACTATAACATCTACAACCTCACGTGATGGCAAATAATAGTATCTACAACTACGTTTGACAATATATTTATATATAACGTCAGTGATCCAAGATAACGGATGTAACATCTGCAATAACAACAATAATAATAATAACAATAATAACAACAAATATCATCACTATGTACCTAAAGCTAAGCTGACGATGAGTGGTGACAGTTGTACAGAACCCAGACCTTACACAGGTGAACTACAGCTACAGCCTCTACAGCCAATGTAACATGATTACAGCACCCAGAACACGTCGAAATAAACCTACAATCTTGGATAAGCAATGGAAGAAGTTACAGTCCGCATCAAAAGGTAGGGTGAACCCTAGACCCACATGAAATGGGTTTAGTGAACCCATCATCAACATGAGGGCTCCTGTCGAGCCCAGAACCCACATGACAAGAGCCCATACTGAACCCAGATTCCACATGATAAGGGCTTATGTTGAACCTAGAACCCACATGACAAGAACCCATGTTGAACCCAGAACCCACACGACAAGAGCCCATGTTGAACCCAGAACACACACGACAGGGTACAGTGAACCCAGAACCCACACGACAGGGTACAGTGAACCCAGAACCCACATGACCCGCCGCTGACGAACCTTTTAGAACCCCACAAGAACATAGGCCATCATAAACCACACGGCCATCAGGTCTATACAGAAACACTGACTTGGCCAGCTGCCTGGCTGACTGACCAGCTGGCTGGCTGGCTGGCTGCTACCTGCATGGATGACCAGCTTGGCCAGATCCTACCTACCCGTACCAACCAGATTGCCTGTAATTGACGGCGAAGAGAAAATGGCAGCACGGGTCCCGCCAGATGAAAGCACGTGTCGCAGTCGACTGACACAACCCCCCCAACACACACACACACACACACTAATACTATAATCGCCCGTCTCATGACTTGATGGTGGTCCGGGCAGCTACGCCAGGAACAAAGAACGCACAGACGCCGCGAGAGACGGAGGCAAATTGTCAGCGATCCACACACACACACACACACACAACCCCTCCTCAGTAGTAACCCCCCCCTCCCCTCCACAACCACGAGTGAAAAATCTGAAATGTTCTAAGCAGTTGGACACACACACACACACACACACACACAACAACAACAACAACAACAACAACAAAAGTGGGGGTGGGGGGGATAGATATTTTCCAGACGTCAAAACTACAAAACTAAAAGTATAACAGGAAAAATGCATTTCGACGCCCCTCGGTTCGTACCGTGTCAACACGAGACTTCGACATGAGCAGCAACGGGAGCAGCAACGGGAGCAAACAACGGGTCGGCGGCGGCACCGTTTTTGCGAACCTTCTCGGACGCGCAACAGTTCCCGCGCCGTTGCTCGTTAATCACAACGACGTTTAAATAAACACATACATGGTTAATTTAAAGATAAAAAAAAAAGGAGGCATCGTAAAATACACACGAAGGTCAGATTTACTAGTGCAGGACGAGACCCGTAAACTACCCACCCCTCACCCCAGCCACAGCCTCCTCCTCCTCCTCCCCAGCCATCATTCTTCACCCCCAACCCCCTCGGGCTCTTACGTTATGCAGGGCTTAGAAAGATTAACCCAGTGAGCGTGTGAGTATACGACCCCAAGGTACGATGGTGTGAGTATACGACCCCAGGGTACGATGGTGTGAGTATACGACCCCCAGGGTACGATGGTAAGAGTATACGACCCCAGGGTACGATGGTGTGAGTATACGACCCCAAGGTACGATGGTGTGAGTATACGACCCCAGGGTACGATGGTGTGAGTATACGACCCCAAGGTACGATGGTGTGAGTATACGACCCCAGGGTACGATGGTGTGAGTATACGACCCGAGGGTACGATGGTGTGAGTATACGACCCCAAGGTACGATGGTGTGAGTATACGACCCCAAGGTACGATGGTGTGAGTATACGACCCCAAGGTACGATGGTGTGAGTATACGACCCCAGGGTACGATGGTGTGAGTATACGACCCCAGGGTACGATGGTGTGAGTATACGACCCCAGGGTACGATGGTGTGAGTATACGACCCCAGGGTACGATGGTGTGAGTATACGACCCCAGGGCACGATGGTGTGGACCCCGACACGACCCGTGGGGATCAGCCAGCTCACAGCGCCCACGACGAAGTGTCGCTGTGCCCAAGGGGGCGTACCGTCGTGTTTTCTTTCTCCTTTTTTTTTTCTGACGAACAACGACGCCCTCAAGGGATGTATAGGCGTTCCCGATCACTTTTTTCTTAACGGAAGTAAAAAAAAAAAAAGGCACACCCCAAGTAAAGCGTAAAAATGGTTTACCTTCATTTACCCAGTTAACGCCAGAGAACTACCACTCATTCAGTCGAACCCGACTTAGTAATGGCAGGAGCCACTGGGCGTGCATACCGTGATGAAACAGACAAGACAGTACGCAGGGAGGAGGAGGAGGAGGAGGGGTTGTTCCAGTTCGAGAGAGAGAGAGAGAGAGAGAGAGAGAGAGAGAGAGAGAGAGAGAGAGAGAGAGAGAGAGAGAGAGAGAGAGAGAGAGAGAGAGAGAGAGACACGTTTTGGCGTGTTTTGAGGACGAGGAGCATCATCTGCTGGGGGTGGGTGGGTGGGTGGGTGGGGTGGGTGGGTGGGTGGGTGGGTGGGTGGGTCGGGTCTGGTCGGCCGAGCCTGGGTGGTGGGGTAGGGGGGGGGGGGACAGAACCAACCCTTCCAGAAAATGGCTTCCAGGGGTGACTTCCAGAGCGACGATTTCTCCCATCATCGTTCCCCGCCGCCCGCCACCACCATCACAGAAATAATTAGCCCTAGAAAGATATATATATATATATATATATATATATATATATATATATATATATATATATATATATATATCCCCGCTCCCTTATATATATATATATATATATATATATATATATATATATATATATATATATATATATATATATCCCCGCTCCCTTATATATATATATATATATATATATATATATATATATATATTTTTTTTTTTTTTTTTTTTTTCTTTTTCATACTATCCGCCATTTCCCGCGACAGCGAGGTAGCGTTAAGAACAGAGGACTGAGCCTTTGAGGAAATATCCTCACCTGGCCCTCTTCTCTGTTCCTTCTTTTGGAAAATAAAAAAAAAAGAAAAAAAAACGAGAGGGGAGGATTTCCAGCCCCCCGCTCCCTTATATATATATATATATATATATATATATATATATATATATATATATATATATATATATATATATATATATCCCTGGGGATAGGGAATTAAGAATACTTCCCACGTATTCCCTGCGTGTCGTAGAAGGCGACTAAAAGGGGAGGGAGCGGGGGGGCTGGAAATCCTCCCCTCTCGTTTTATTTTTTTTTTAATTTTCCAAAAGAAAGAACAGAGAAGGGGGCCAGGTGAGGATATTCCAAAAAAGGCCCAGTCCTCTGTTCCTAACGCTACCTCGCTAACGCGGGAAATGGCGAATAGTTTAAAAGAAAAGGGGAGGGTAGATGGGAGGGGGGGGGGGGGTAGGGTAGTGGCGAGGAAAACAAGATCAACAAAGTCAGAGGAACTTTCAAAGGAGGAGGAGGAGGAGGAGGAGGAGGAGGAGGAGGAGGAGGAGGAGGAGGACGGCCCTAAACAAACATGGCGGAAGGTGAGGGGAGGGAGGGGGAGGGCCATTTGTCTAGTGTCTTCCCCTCACACCACACGTCACTTCCCCTCAAAATAGTTAAAACTTCCCCTCACACGATACGAAAGCCAAAACAATAATACAATACCTTCCCATTGGCTCATCCAATGCGTTGTGCAGGAACTACCACTAGGCCTATCAACGATACAATACCTCCCATTAAGCCATCTAATACAATAACCCATTAAGTCATCGAATACATCATACAATAACTCCCATTAGACCACTCAATGAGACTACAGCTCCCATTTGCCCATTCGACATCAATCACTGATATCAATAATCCATTTTTGGAAATTCAGTCAATAATACAACGAATCCCATTAATCCATTTAAGAACACAATACAACAAATCCCATTATGGTCATTCATGATATAAATCCCAGTTGCACATTCTGTAAATGAGACGACCCATACCACACAACTACTCCAAGTTTTCCTTTAAGAAAAATTCTCTACCCCCCTTTTACGGGATTATAACGTTCACCCTTAAAAGTAAAATACAGTAGTATGAGACGATACAACAGTTCGTTCATGAATACATTCCCTTTTAAGGGATACACAACCACGGTAAAAGGACACACGACTTCCTTTAAATGCATCAAAAAATTTTCCTTATACAACACAATGCTTCCCCCAATAATATATATAAATATCCCCTTATAAAATACAATACTTCCCCTCAGAAGACATAAAACCGCTCTCAAAGAATACAATACAGTGCTGCATTTCCCTTACGAGTATAACACGTTCGCTCACATAATACAGTACTTCCCCTATGAAGATACAAGATCGCCCTAACACAATACAATACACTCCCCCCCCCCCCCCCAACTACCAAGAGCATAAAACACCCCTTCCGATGATACAGTACCTCCTTTCGGGCAATACAATACCCCCGGGGGACGCAATGACCCACTGAACCAGACATGGAAAGCCTTCTACAAGACGATACAATACCTCATAAGCTGTCAATACTCAGCTCCTCTCTCCTACACCCCTCACTCCCCTGGCCATACAGTCCACTTAGAGAATACCCGACATTATGAAAGACAATGCAGCGCTAAGCCCCTCCCCGGGGGAGGAGATGGTAAAACCTTATCTCCCACGCTTTTCTGAGGGAGAGGAGGGGAGGGTAAAAGGGGGTTCCCTTATTTTATCATCGTTATCATCATCTTCGCATTGGAGGCTCCGGTCACGGACCATAAGTGCACAGAGATCGAGGCCGGGTCATAATGAACACAGACGTTAGTGAAAGGGGCGAAATATATATACATGTATATATGAGACGAGGGAAAAAATATTCACCCATTTTGGAAAAAGTGAAAAACCTTATTATCTTTTTTTTTTATAGAATGCCAATTATTGGGAAAGACATGAGAAGGGAGAGAGAGTTCCAAAGCTTCGAGGTGAAGGGAAAGAAACTGTATATATGGTTAACCATATCCATTTTCTTCCCATATATTCTTTTTCTTGGTCATTCTAAGGAAGATATAAATCACAGGCAAGAAAAAAAATTGAGGTTTTTCGGTTAATAATACCATAGCTCACCTTTCTTGATGGGATGATTGCTATGAGAACGACAGGTTGAAAATATAAACAGATAAACAAGAACGCAGAGATTAAATCCATAAGAGTAAAGTCCATGCATGTATGTGTGTGTCGCATTATCAAAAACACAAGGGAAAAATGAATACATACACAGACACACACACACACACACTCTCTCTCTCTCTCTCCCTCTTCCTCGAAGATCCAAATCTAGCGACAATTTACAATGCGAAGTGGATTTCTCATCCGGCCTGATGTGGCCGGGTATCCGGCAAAAATACGACAGACGTATCCGACGTTTACGGCAACGTGAATGTCCTGCAAATTTCCTGTCAAAGACCAGCCATCAGAGTGGGGGGGTCTGGTGGGGGGAGAAGGAGGGCCCGATACCTAACCCCTCCTCGCTCTTCCCTCCTCTCACTTGCTCCCTCCGCCAACCCCTTCTTCCCTCCTCTCACCGTGCTCTCCCTTATCACCAGTCACTCCGCTATAGCTCTCTAACAAATAATAATCTTACCATATATATATATATATATATATATATATATATATATATATATATATATATATATATATATCCCTCATTATTGTCCACTAACTTAAAAATGATGTTTTAAGTCAAAGGCATATATATAATGATGTACAAAAACTACATAATGGGGTATACATACGCCATTTCTCGCAATCACTATATCATAAAACGCCTTAAGATCTGTTATCTAACTATTTAGAACCCATTCTAAACCTTATTCCTCCATGCCTGTTATATAACTCACCAGAACCCATATATATCATATATCCCTCAATAACTTCATATGCAATCGATCACAGTCCATATATATATGAACTCTTTATCAGTTATACAACCCACATTTTATATATTCACTCACTAAATGTTAGATGAAGTCTCAGAGCCTATATATTATATCATCTTTCACTAGTTACTTACATAACCCATATATCATTCCATCTCTCATTTAACAATTATAAAATGATCCATAAAATGATCCCATATATCATATAACCCCTTACAGCTATATAACCCTATAGAACTATATATATCTAATAATCCCCTACTAACAGCTATATAACCCTATAGAACTATATATTCTATAATCCCCCATGAACAGTTACATAAGACAT
>NC_092288.1:3930000-3975000 GCF_036320965.1 Panulirus ornatus | reverse complement strand
CAGAAGAAATGAATGAAATAATTTGGGACAAAAATCAAATTATCAATGAAATGCAAATTTCTTTTTCTAGTTTTACTTGTTTCGTATAACACTTAAGGTCTTGGCTGATTAAGAATAACGGAAACGAGTGGAATGAAAAACTGCTGGACACACACACACACACACACACACACACACACACACACACACACCAGCTAAGAGCAGGGTTGACAGCGGTATTCGGACCTTCCTATGGTCTCATGCCAACGAAGCAGGAGACACCGTCTGTTGTACAAGAAGGACAACAACGAAACGCTGCAAAAAGTTGCAGGGGACGGTGTAGACGAACCTGACAACCGTAGGTCATTCGGGGTCAAAGACCAACAACGAAGCTAATTTACTGGCGAACCACGACCAAGAGGAAATAGAGATAACACAAGTAAAGCAATGATAATAATACGAAAAAAAAAAGAAACGGAAAAAGAGATCAAGGGAAACTTTCTTTTTTTTTTTTAGGAAGGAGACTTTGCCTTCAGCCCGCCCATTATTTTTTGAACCCCTATGACCTTGACCTCTGACCTACACTCGCCGAAAACCTTAATATTTCCACCTCGAGCGGTACCTGATAGCCTCTGCAAAATTCAACGTAGATCTGTCGTTCTGACTTTTATTTTGACGTACTTCGCTCAGAGTGGAGCCACGCGGACGACCATACATACATACATACATATATACATACATACATACAGCCACACGGGGGAGAAAACGGATGATCAACTGCCTCTACATAGGTTATCAGAACAAGGTAATTAAAGACCCTTAACTATGTCTGTCAATTGCCTTATCGAGTTTCCTTTTATCTATTCATTTGACACTGGCAAGCAATTTATTCAAGTAATCAATAACCCGACAATACAGGAAAATGTACGTTGATCTTATCAGTAATGTAAACGTTGATCTTATCAGTAATGTAAACATCTTAAGTCATTAAAGGCTGGACGGAGCCTCTCGCTTCTGTGAGAGGCAACACCAACAGTTCCTCCCATTGCTCGTCACATATCCTTGTGTCTTCAAGTCTCTGCATCAAATCTGTAGCCCGCTTCTGTGTCTCCATGTCTTCGTTCGTATCAAATCTGTCGCCCGCTTCTATGTCTCCATGTCTTCGTATCAAATCTGTAGCTCGCTTCTGTGTCTCCATGTCTTCGCATGAGATCTGTGGCTCGCTTCTGCGTCTTCAGGCCTTCGTATGAAATCTGTGGCTCGCTTCTGCGACTTCAGGCCTTCGTGTGAAATCTGTGGCTCGCCTCTATCCACAATTTTAGCTCATTTTGACACAGTGGAGGCTCAAATCTAGACTTGTGCCACACATTCAAGGTACGTCTTAATGGCGGGCTACAGAGAGGTTCTGTATATAAGACGTAAGGGCCACCATGTAGCGAGCGTTCCTCAAGACGAAGACCAACACAAGCCCTTCACGAGCGGCCGCTTTAACTTGTGTGGAAATATTAGCGTCGGCTGCAGACGGCGACTCCAACCAAGATCCTTCTGTACTCTGATATTCCCGTGGGCTTAAATCTCAGTCTCGAGGAGGCCATTTCTTTACATCTGTGTTGCATTTCATTCGCCACTAGCCCGTGAGCGTCCAGAGATTAAGAAAATACAAGATGATAAACGCGAAACAGACCAGGGGGGGGCAAAAAAAAAAAGACAGCGAAAAATATTGAGGATTTGCGAAAGAATTCGAAAGAAAAACGAAAAAGTGACAAAGGCTGGAATAAAAATGTGGGAGACAATGAAGAATGAAATTAAAATAACCAAAAATAATCGTAAAAGCAAAAATATTGTAATACATGAAATAAACTTGAGACTAACGAAGGTAGAGCAGAATGAAGATATAAATGAGGAACACAGACACCAGCGATGAAGACAATCCAAGGTGAAACGAACCGAGGAAAATACACACACACACACACATAAGAAAAAGATGACCGAAGAGAAAGAGAAAATGCAGAAACAAGATAATGGAATATGAAAGATACAGAAAACCGAGAAAGACGAGAAAGCGGACGAGCAAACAGTAATGAAGATAACCACACAGCAAAAATGTTAAAAAAAAATTGTATTATTACAACAAACATTATCAAATTAATCGTAATTAAGACACAGTCTCAACCAACGGATGAAAAAGAAAAAAAAATATTAAGCAACGGCAGTTATAATAAACACATTAACACACAAAGTTTGAGTTAAACCAGACTTATGATTACAGAGGAGTTGCCGGCATTTTCGAAATTTTCTGAAGAATGGAACGCCATTATCGGATGTAAAATTCCTTCAACCAAACACACGAAAACCACTAAAAAATATCCATAAATATATGAGACTACCTTACAAAAACACACCCCCACATAACCAAAAACAAAATCCCATAGAAAAGAGGCGAAGAAGAACACGGGACGAGAGGCTGTTTTAAACCCGACCGTTAACGGGCGAAAAACGAAATTCACTCGACCGCATCAACGGCTTAACGAACAAGCGAGCGTCGTGTAACAACACAACACTGACGAGCAACGGATCATTAAAGAACATGTTATCTAAAAAAAAGAAAACGCCGCCGACCGACCGACAGACAAATGCGCAACGATTCATCAAAATGCGAAACAATGCGAGACAGAGAACGACACTTAATAACTACTACAATAAAAGAGCAATTAAACTCGTTCACAAAGGGATATAATTAACTTAGGATAATTAAGGAAATTACCCTCACGCCGACACAAAATAAAAGAAGAGAGGGAACTTTATATATATTAAAAAACACAACGAAATTCAGGCGGTTCTTCACGAAGGGGGGATGCGTTTTCTAACGAATGTGAACGTGTTATGAACGAAACGAAAGTGAGGGTGGTTACCAACGAATGTGAACGTGTTATGAACGAAAGTGAGGGTGGTTACAAACGAATGTGAACGTGTTATGAACGAAAGTGAGGGTAGCTACCGACGAATGTGAAGGTGGTTTCTTAACGAACGTGAGAATAGTTTTCTAACGAATGTGGAGGCGTTGCTAACGAACGTGATGAGGATCTTAACGAATGTGGCGGTGATTCCTAACGAATGTGAAAAATGTTTCCCAACGAATTTCAAGATGGTTCCTAACGATGTAAAGACGGTCCCATACGGGTGATTTAGCGGTTCATGATATACGGGATCATGGTTCTTAACGAACGAATGTGTGGATCTCAACGAATCATCTTCATTTTCAACCAACAAAGCCCCATGACCTCATATACAGGGTGGTGCAAGCCCCATGACCTCATATACAGGGTAGTGCAGTGTTAAGGCTACGCTACAATCAGTAACGGGGTGATAATGACCTCCTCCTCCTCCTCCTCCGGAGTGAAAAGCTACCGTGGTTAGAGAACTTCTCCGTCCACTGGCGACTGACGACACAACTTTCGTCTAAAAGCGACTCTGTTTCCTCCCCGGTGCTACAACATGTAGGAGTACGGTAGCGCAGCATGATTACTGTGGTTAATGCTACAACTGATAGGGTAAACAACAGTAACTAATAGATGGCCCTTAAAAAGTGGTTATAATAAACATGCTAGAATGGCTTTTTATCAACTTGGAGTACATGATTCATCACACATAAGACGAACCCATTTTTTTTTCTCCCCCTCTTCCAGACATGAGCCTCTTCCCCTTAAGTACCTAAACGCCCCCTCAGAGAGGGGGAGGACTTTCCCCCGTCCACACTCTCCTACAAAATTCCCATTGGCAGTATACACTATCTCTCGGATGTTGAGCCAGAGGGAGCGGTGGGTGAGAATGGGATATGCCTCCTCCTGCTTGACCACCTCTATCTCTACCACAAATAAGATTATGACGTCACTACTCTCCTCCAGCAGATAACCTCGTTACGAGCCATCAGTTCCCCTGTAATCTGCCCTTCCAATGTACAGAGTGGAAAGACGGTACATTTACGAATTGGCTCCCACCTAACGAACGGAAAATTGTTCACGAAGATGTCTCGTAACGAATACAAGTTGAAATTTCGAGTATGAGAGAGAGAGAGAGAGAGAGAGAGAGAGAGAGAGAGAGAGAGAGAGAGAGAGAGAGAGAGAGAGAGAGAGAGATAGAGAGAGTTACAAGGCAGAAAGAATGGGGTTAATGAGAAGGGAAAACACGGGTTTTTGAATAAAACATTATGAAGGTTATGATGGTTTCAAATGAGTACGCTGATAACACACGAACGAGAGAGATCGGTAGCTGCTGGACCACGATGTGGTTTCTACGAATGCGGAGACGGATGAGGAGCACGAACTTAGAGAATGTGAAGTATGGGTTTCTAACGAATAAGAGAAACATCTTTCCAACGAACATGGAGATGGTTATCAACGAATAAAAAGACGGTTTCTAACGAATACGAGATGGTTTCTAACGAACGTGATGATGGATACTGACGAATAAAAATCACAGTTCCAAAACGAATGGGAAGACGTTTCTTGTCGTGTGCGAAAATATAATCGCAGACGAATATGAAGACGATTCGTACCGTACTGCAAAGACGCTCCCTCACGAAAAGTTAAATACACTTCGTGACGAACGTGAAGATGCTTCTAAACGAATGAGACACGAGTTCCACACCGGACGTGTAGATGGCGCGTAACGAAACTCGGACTTAGAACAGACCATGATGTAAGACGCGCACGAGGACGGTCGAACGGTTCTTCTTCGTCTGCATCGAACTGAACGAACGAAAATAAAGAGCGACTCCTAACGAATAATAATGATAAAAAAAAAACCTATGCACTACGAATGAGATGTTTCGTAGCGACCATAACGAAAGTCACGTAAACGTAAAAAGACAGTCACAAAGATATTGAGGAGACGAGGAGACGGGTTGTTTGGTGGTGATGAAGGCGATGGATGTCGTTCAAAACGAATTTGAAGCCGATTCGAAACGAATGAGACTACTGGATCACAAGATGTCTGACCCCTCACGAACAAGGACTGGGTTCGAAACGCTTGGGGAAACTGTCTTCCCGTTCCTCACGAATGAGAGAGAGATGGTGTCTCACGAATGAAATAAAAAAAAGGGGGACGGGTTCTGAAGAGTGTGAGCAGGGTTTCTGACTAATTCGGACAAGGTTTCTAGTTAATGAGGACAGCCACTACGGAATGTGAAGACGGGGTTTCTAGCGAAGGAAAAAAAAGGAGGTCTCTAACGAATAAACGGGAAGGCTTCTAGAAAAATAAATCAGTGTGGGTTTTAAACGAATGAAATGGCGATTCGTGGCAAATACGAAGATGGTATCGAACGAACGTGGTGGTGGTTCCTAACGAATGGGAAGAAATTTCCCAACGAATGTGAAGATGGTTCCTAACGAATGCGTACATTATTCCGAACGAATGAGAGTACAATGCTAAACGAATGAGTAGAATATCTCTAGCAAATGTGGAGATTCGTTCCCATGGAATATGAAGATGGTTCTTCACGAACGAGCTCGATAATAACGAAACGAACGACGGAACACAACGAATGATGCAATGGGTCATTATAGAGACACACATCGTAAGCATTAAAATACCCACGATCTATGGCAACTCAAGAGAAGACCGAACGAATTTGTAAAAATTCGTAGAATATTCTTCAGGACTTTCTGGACGTGAAGGATGATTCGTACAATTAGGGGGACGGCTTAGAATGAGGCTAAACTTACGAAAGGTCGCGAAAAATTATTGTGAACAATTGAATCACAGTTTTGCCACAGGTAAAGGCGCCCAGAATGAAATGTGTGAACACCGTCTGCGTTATGATGAAGGCATTGGTGACAGGCGGACAGTGGATGTTTACTGACGTGTTATTTACAAGTAGGATGTAAAAAAAAGAAAAAGAGAGTATTTACGTAAATCCATCTAACGAACACCATCTGCAACCCTCCTCAGGGCAAACGAAGTAAACGAAAAGCAGTTGTGATTATATGAGACACGGCGTTGTGAAGCGTTCAAAACAACCCGATCGGGTGAGATCCGGCCAGCGCTGTGCCGATTACAACATCACGATATCGAAAGACGTATCAACGACATCGGCGTCGATGCAGAAGTCTCCGATCACAGTCGCAAGGAATCGGATGAACTCTGCCGATATAAAGACACACGCGAGGCACATTTTTCACCGCGTGTCTTACATCATGCTTCAATTACTTTACAACATCTATTCAAATAGATAAGTCCTGACTGCGTGTTGTGTATCTTAGCGAAAATCTCTTGACATTACTTAAGGGAATACTTATACTTACGAGCCAGACCAGCTCTTAGCATAGAAGTTTATCATACAAACAACAAAAGAGTAAATATTCCATTGTACACAAGTGTTTCCCCCACCTCCTCACTCTGGGGTATATAAGGCCTCCGCTTAACCACCCTGTGCACGGCAGTACGGTGCGACCCCTTGAGCACGACGGCACAACCCTCGAACACGACGGAGCGGCCCCTTGAGCACATGACGGTACAACTTGAGTGCGAGTCCAACCCTCGAATACCGACGGTCCGACCCGTGTGTAGGACGGTCCGACCTGTGTGTAGGACGGTCCGACCTGTGTGTAGGACGGTCCGACCCGTGTGTACGACGGTCCGACCTTTGGGTTACTAACGGCAAGACGTCGCGCTTTGAAGTGTTCCAACCCTGAGCGTCGTTCCAAACACATTACGTACGCAGTCACACAAGCCAAACAAGGTCTAGCAAACGTACACACGCCTCCTTAGGCGCATTCAACCGGCATACGTATGTACACAGGTACGCATATACGCAGGGACGAAAAAAAATCAGATTCTCAAAAGCCCAGGTGAGTAGTGGCAGAGAGGCGTTACCGGACTCTGCCTGCAGGGGAGGAGGGGGTGTTAAAAGTGAAAAAGGTCACCATCGACGAACTTCTCACTCCAAAGGGAGTCCACTGCCTCCCTGCTACTGAATGCGGCGCAGCCCCGAAGCCGCAAGGGGAAGGGGGCCAATTAAAAGGGAGGCGTTTGCGTTACGTAACTCAATAACTTGGCAGAGACAAGAGCGAAAAAAATACACGCGACATACGATACAAAATCATACTCACACGAAACTATATGATGGCAAATATTACTTAAATACACCCAGGCGAAATATGCCGCTGGGCGGACATCCGATCCTGAAGTCCGGACGAAACGAAGGCGTGCCTAAAACGCTTCGTAATGAACGAAATCTCGTTAAGTCAAGTGGTCGATCGAACTCGGGACTTAAACTGTTCCGCTGAAGCGAAAGTTAATTCTGGGCCACAAATTAAACGACAAGCGAATGTGCGGATGACAGGAATCATGAATAGAATCAATGCAACTCGTTAACAAAAGTGACTGGTCAACACTCCCGCGTTCGTTTAACGAATATTAACGAATCTGGCCACTGGGTCGCAGGGCGCGGGGACACACACACACACACAAATCCCGACCCGTCCGCGCTTAACGTTCAAAAATACATTTAACTATGCTGCAGCTGAACAGACCCGGCCTTTCGTTAACCTCAGTTCAACGAGTGATGGACATTGTGGAATACATGAGCTAAAAAGACGAATACAGAGCCTCTTCAGGGGTTCAACGAGCCTGAGGACTCGTTAAAATATCAACGATGGAAACAGTTCAACCTTCACACTAAATCAGCAAAGATTTAACATACTAATGAATGGAAGGCAACATACATATACATGCTATATATATATATATATATATATATATATATATATATATATATATATATATATATATTCAGGCGTCGGCATGAGGTTGTATCCTGTACCCGTGTAGGATACAGTCCCATCAACGCTGTTACAGACACGACTACTTAACTACAATATCTACCATTAAGACCTGACCCTACCAGCTCAAAAAGATGTACTACAATCTACCCATCACCCTGGCTTAAAAATCTACCTGCATCACGTTTGAATCGACCCACACGGCGCCTTCAGCTATATAAATCTACCAGTATGGCGCAGGTAGAATCGATCGACCTCCACATTCGTTAACTGGTCAGTCACTTGGCCCTTACCATCGCCCAGTATTCGACCAGCAGAGCTGCGTCCCCCATGCGAAACGACCAGGGTCCGCTGCTGTCCACCGCTGCGACGCGTCGCCCTAACGCGCTGCGCAGCTGTTATTCTGACAACGAACCTCTGTATGCTCTATGTATACGCCATGACGCGATGTACGGCTTACCGAAAGTTAGTCGATACGCACGAACGCTACGCCGTCAGACAGAGCTGTATAGAGTTCCTACAAGCACTGTAGTATCAAATGCGCTATACAAGTTACAAGTTGATGCTAAGCAGAGCTTAATACAGCTTGTAAACGCTACACCTCTACAAGCACTGTACTGTCTGGTGGCACTGTAACCGTTCACAAGCACTCTAGCGTTGACAAGCACTGTCTGGGGTTAGGACTACGTCAGGTGTGTGTGGAGTTGTAGTATCATCACGTGACTACAATCAGAATTACAAGTCAGGTGTGAAATTATAGCTCAGTCAGGTGTATACTTGTATTCCAGTCAGGTGATTGGATTTACAGTTGTAAGTGGGGGGTGTGATTATGGTTCAGTCGGGTGTGTGGCTGTAATTAAGTCGCATGTGTGGTTACAGCTTAGTTGGGTATACGAAAATACAGTTCAGTCGGGTGTGTGAGGTTATAACTTTGTCGGGCGTGTGGTTATAGCTTCGCATGTCTACTTCTAGCTGTTGGGCTTGTAGCTACAGCTCAATCGGGTTTGTAAGGTTATAGCTTAGTCGGGTTTGTAGGGATATAGCTCAGTCGGGTGTGTAGGGTTCTAGCTTAGTTGGGTGTACAGAGCTATAGCTTAGTCAGGTGTGTAGAGTTATAGCTTAGTCGGGTGTCGCCCTCACAAGGCCAGAACATAAACATAAATCAAAGCGTCATTAGCTAATCGGCAAAATCGGAATCACCTGCGTTTTCGTACGGTCGGCCGACGCCCTTTGTCGGTCAGTTGGTCGGCGCGTCAAAAAATCGGGGCACTTCGGTCTTATATTTTTCCTTCCCCCGACGCGTCGGACGGTCCTGTTCCTTTCGGTCGGTCGTCTGGTCGGCCGACAGGCCCAACCCCCTCCCCCCACCAAATTCCATTGGCCTGGATGATGATGATGATGATCATTATTTATCTTAGAAAAACCTCCGTTTCTTCCTTTTTTTTTTTTGTCTGTTCGGAAACGTGTGACTTTTCCCTTTGGTCGGTCACCGACGGACGAGATCGGCTGGGTACGGAACCCAAGACGTCGGCAAGTCGGGTGATTCGGTCGGGTGTATGCGGTCGGGTGTGTTTTGGTCGGTCAAAAGCGTGGATCGACGGGGTACAAAATCGATCTGTGTGTGTGAGTGTGTGTGTGTGTGTGTGTGTGTGTGTGTGGCTATACAACAGTGCTGACAAGCTGCATTATACACAAGGTGTCGTCAGGTCTCTCCTCCTCCCTCCCTCTCTCTCTCTCCCCCTACCTTCTCCTGCCTTATCTTTAATCCCTAATTATTTCTATTTCTAGTTCCCCCCTCCCTCCTCCTCCTCCTTTCTTCTCCTCTTACTCGCCAACGTCTTACTATTTCTCCTCCTTGCAACGTCTCTCTATTTCTTTACCATTCCTATTTCTTTAAATTTGACTCTCAGATTTTCTTCCCCCGTGTCTCTACGTCTGCCTTTTCTCGTCTCAATTTCTGACGTTTCTCTTCCATTCTAGTATTCTTTCCTCTTGTATTATTTCTCTTCTTATAAGTCGTAATATCATGTCTTCTTAAACACGGAAACTAATCCATCCACTATACCCCATTTCAATCCTTTTTTCCCGCTTTTCCTCATACATTATCTTAACCCTTAGCTTCTAACTCTCAGCTTTTCCCTTACTGTTTTATAACAATTAATCATAAGCATCACAGTATGACAGATGATGGTGGCAATACAGGAGGGGGGAAAAAAACCCGTATGTGCCTAAGTGGAACTGGTGCCGTAAAACACATTAACGCAGGAAAGGCAGCTAATCACCAATGACTTTGTTCGTCTGTGAGGCGTGAAGTGTGTGAGTGATTCAGGGTGATCTAACGAGTGACTGAAAACGGAACTTGGGTACAAAACTTACGCGAGGTGTCACATGACAGTATTAATCAAGTAATGACTGAGAACTGAGATTGGATGTAAAGCTAGACCCAGCTGTGTACACGTACACCTGGACCAGGGCGCGGACGCCGAGGGTAACAGAATCGTTCTTCCTCTGAATTTGCATAGACGGGCCAAAGAATTATATAAAAAAACAACAAAAATATATGAATATACATATGAAACTGCCTTAGCGCATAAGGCCTAAGGGGGTTTTGCCTCCGGACGGCTCAAAGGATCTGTATTAAGCTAAAAGAACGAAAAATTCGTTCGAATTTGAAAGGAAAATAAAACATAAAGGCACGTATGTAGGTAAATAGACAAACACGGACCCGAAAACACGTCATAGATGTCCCGATATCTAAACTTAGTAAACTGGTTTAATTAATGGCACGAGAGCACTATGCCATAAGGTCAGCTGAAGCGAACAAACAACAAAACGAGGACAGAGAAGAAATGACCTCTAAACACACACACACACACACACACACACACACACACGAACCAAGAGAGCAACGTGTGTGTGTGTGTGTGTGTGTGTGTGTGTGTGTGTGTGTACAGAGCGAGGCAAAAGGTCAACAGTATGGTCGCCTCTTGTTAGGATGCGAATCACGCAGTGGGCAGGGTTCGACACCCAAGTGCACCACTTCACTTCCCGGTACATGTGGCCGGGGGAGTGTACCGGTGCCACCGCACGGTACATGGGGTCGTCGAGTGTACCGATGCATACACACACACACACACACACACACACACACACACACACACACACGGGTACACGAGGCCAGACATCACAATCAATAACGGGTCCCAACCATAGCGGACACCTGACTAATTTGTCTGCTCTCTGGCCCTTCTGAGGTGTGTGTGTGTGTGTGTGTGTGTGTGTGTGTGTGTGTGTGTGTGTGTGTGTGTGTGTGTGTGTGTGGAAGCTGTGGAAAAAGGGGGGCAAAAGGGAGAGGAAAATAATGCTTGGAGGAGAGGGATGCCCCATGGGAGGGTGGTTAGGGAGCTTTGGAGGAGGGAAAGAAACGAGAAGAGGTGAGAAAGGGACAGATGACAGGGTAAGGTGAGGGATGGAACAGGCGTGTGAGAGATGGGGGCTAGAAAACAGTCACACACAACACCAAAGACAAACGAATAATTGAGCGACGAACAGAATGAATAAATAATCAAATCCATCCATCTATCTCCGACAGGCAATGCCCCACCCCGCCCCTTGGGGGCTTCGAACGCCCCACCGAACAACTCCATCAGAACCGGGTCGCAAACCCCGTCCTTAGCAAATCATTACAATTTACCACAACGTACAAGAAAATCCAACCGACATACAGAATGGCGCATCGGTTCACATTTCCTCTCACGGCTCCCGTCGCTCACCTGTGACCCACCAGCAGTGCCAAATACGAACTCCGAACACGAAATGTACGAAACAGGAAACTGTTAACGAAACCAGTGGCTGTATCAATTTCTCTCTCTCCTCCTTCAAGTCGCCGGTGAAATCCCCGTTATTTTACCGTTACTCAACAGTACTAACGGATAAAGTAACGGTTCTCATACTCAACGGAAACTGATATGAAACTGTCCTCAACCAAGGTGCATCCTACGACCGTGAAACACTGTTGGGGGGAAAAACAGACGTAGTTTCATCACGTTTCATGAGGGGTTGTGAAACTGGAGCAGTGTCACCAGACAGTCATGAGCGATGAAACTGTCGCACAGCTCCGGGGTTCTCATGAAGTGAAACTGACGACTCAAATTTCACAAAACTAATTGGGAGATGAAACTCGCACACTTGAGTGAGTGAATGAACACCTGAAACATCTGAAACCCCTTGACCCCAGAGAAGGAACTTTTCCTCCATTCACTGAAATCACACACGATAATTTCCTGAAACCCTCTCGCAAAGACAAAAATTATCGACGATCGGAAAAAAAATATTATAGACGAGTACCACCACAACACACTCAACCACAAGACTACCAACCCCCCATGACCCCCGCTACAGTCACAGCCAAGACGCACGCCACCACAACACCCACCCCCGCCCCACCTCTACCACCACAATACACACTACCACAGCAATACCATCGGGCTAGAACGTCACGTACGACCAACATCAAGATCCCACACCACCACCACCACCACAAGCTTCAGCAGCAGGAGCAGTGGTAGTGGTGGTGTGGTGGTGGTGGTGGTTGTGGTGGTTAAGGGTGGGGGGGAAGTGAGGGGGGGAGGCAATCTCCGCAGTGCGTCACCCCAACTTCCCCTCTAACCTACAACCCAACTGTACATGCACGTGCGCACGCACGCACGAATACGCGCGTACAAACACTGTCTCTCTCTCTCTCTCTCTCTCTCTCCCACACACACACACACACACACTCATTACCTCCAGTACCGCGTTCAGTTTTACCGAGGTAACATCAACATGGCTATAAACTCACGTATAATCCATTAATCCATTTATCAATCACTTGTTCGACCTCATCCCCTCCCCCTCTATCACCCCCCAACCACACACACACACACACACACACACACCTTCCGTGCACTGAGCGCTGGGTGGCGCCAACACACACACACACACACACACACACACACACACACACACACACTCCCCGTAAACCTCCACTTCAGACTGCCGTCTTTACACACTAAGAAAAACAAAGGCAACATTTTGCAAGATATGCAACACACGGGGGGGCGGGCCTGTGCTATCACGCACTTGCAACACTAGCCAACAAACGCCGACACTTAGAAAAAAAAAAATAATAAGAATAAGAATACTACGATGGACAAACTTTCTTTCTATAAATGATAAATGATAAAGAAACGATGAGAGGCCTGATGTGAAGGTGAAGCAATGCGATGGTTGCACAACAATGACTTCATAAGCGGCTTTATCTGTGCTTTATTCTTCTTCTTCTGTCTACTGAATGACCTGACTTGTGAAAATACTTCCTTCATGAATCCCCCGGATACTTCTCACTGCCTTCAAACCACCACATACTTCCCACCGCCTTCAATCCGATGGATATTTCTCATTCCCTGCAATCAGCCAAATATTTCTCATTCCCATCAACTCGCTGGATACTTCTCATTCCCATCAACCCAATGGATATTTCTCATTCTCATCAACCCACTGGATAGTTCTCATTCCCATCACACCACTGGATATTTCTCATTCCCATCAATCCGCCCGATATTTCTTATTCCCTTCAATCCGACCGATACATCTCAGTGTCTACGACGAACGACGTACGCTAATCATCCAATTTCCCCGCCGCTCAGTACGTTCCACAAGAGACTGGCGTGTGTGTCAAATCTGCGCTACTTATACAAATCAATTTACCAGTTGTTACTCATTCATTTCTTCCGTGTTTTTATTTGTCCATTAAACAATCGTGTAGTTAATGATAACGTACACATACCTTATAACTTCGGTATCACACACACACATATATAAATATATATATATATATATATATATATATATATATATATATATATATATATATATATATATATATTATATATATATATATATTATATATATATATATATATATATATATATATATATATATATATATATATATATATATATATATATTATATATGTATATATATATATATATTATATATATATATATATATATATATATATATATATATATATATATATATATATAAAGATGTTCTGGAAGGAGGTAAATAGGGTGCGTAAGACAAGGGAGCAAATGGGAACTTCAGTGAAGGGCGTAAATGGGGAGGTGATAACAAGTAGCGGTGATGTGAGAAGGAGGTGGAATGAGTATTTTGAAGGTTTGTTGAATGTGTCTGATGACAGAGTGGCAGATATAGGGTGTTTTGGTCGAAGTGGTGTGCAAAGTGAGAGGGTTAGGGAAAATGATTTGGTAAACAGAGAAGAGGTAGTAAAAGCTTTGCGGAAGATGAAAGCCGGCAAGGCAGCAGGTTTGGATGGTATTGCAGTGGAATTTATTAAGAAAGGGGGTGACTGTATTGTTGACTGGTTGGTAAGGTTATTTAATGTATGTATGACTCATGGTGAGGTGCCTGAGGATTGGCGGAATGCGTGCATAGTGCCATTGTACAAAGGCAAAGGGGATAAGAGTGAGTGCTCAAATTACAGAGGTATAAGTTTGTTGAGTATTCCTGGTAAATTATATGGGAGGGTATTGATTGAGAGGGTGAAGGCATGTACAGAGCATCAGATTGGGGAAGAGCAGTGCGGTTTCAGAAGTGGTAGAGGATGTGTGGATCAGGTGTTTGCTTTGAAGAATGTATGTGAGAAATACTTAGAAAAGCAAATGGATTTGTATGTAGCATTTATGGATCTGGAGAAGGCATATGATAGAGTTGATAGAGATGCTCTGTGGAAGGTATTAAGAATATATGGTGTGGGAGGCAAGTTGTTAGAAGCAGTGAAAAGTTTTTATCGAGGATGTAAGGCATGTGTACGTGTAGGAAGAGAGGAAAGTGATTGGTTCTCAGTGAATGTAGGTTTGCGGCAGGGGTGTGTGATGTCTCCATGGTTGTTTAATTTGTTTATGGATGGGGTTGTAAAGGAGGTAAATGCAAGAGTCCTGGAAAGAGGGGCAAGTATGAAGTCTGTTGGGGATGAGAGAGCTTGGGAAGTGAGTCAATTGTTGTTCGCTGATGATACAGCGCTGGTGGCTGATTCATGTGAGAAACTGCAGAAGCTGGTGACTGAGTTTGGTAAAGTGTGTGGAAGAAGAAAGTTGAGAGTAAATGTGAATAAGAGCAAGGTTATTAGGTACAGTAGGGGTGAGGGTCAAGTCAATTGGGAGGTGAGTTTGAATGGAGAAAAACTGGAGGAAGTGAAGTGTTTTAGATATCTGGGAGTGGATCTGTCAGCGGATGGAACCATGGAAGCGGAAGTGGATCATAGGGTGGGGGAGGGGGCGAAAATTTTGGGAGCCTTGAAAAATGTGTGGAAGTCGAGAACATTATCTCGGAAAGCAAAAATGGGTATGTTTGAGGGAATAGTGGTTCCAACAATGCTGTATGGTTGCGAGGCGTGGGCTATGGATAGAGATGTGCGCAGGAGGATGGATGTGCTGGAAATGAGATGTTTGAGGACAATGTGTGGTGTGAGGTGGTTTGATCGAGTAAGTAACGTAAGGGTAAGAGAGATGTGTGGAAATAAAAAGAGCGTGGTTGAGAGAGCAGAAGAGGGTGTTTTGAAATGGTTTGGGCACATGGAGAGAATGAGTGAGGAGAGATTGACCAAGAGGATATATGTGTCGGAGGTGGAGGGAACGAGGAGAAGAGGGAGACCAAATTGGAGGTGGAAAGATGGAGTGAAAAAGATTTTGTGTGATCGGGGCCTGAACATGCAGGAGGGTGAAAGGAGGGCAAGGAATAGAGTGAATTGGAGTCATGTGGTATACAGGGGTTGACGTGCTGTCAGTGGATTGAAGCAAGGCATGTGAAGCGTCTGGGGTAAACCATGGAAAGCTGTGTAGGTATGTATATTTGTGTGTGTGGACGTGTGTATGTACATGTGTATGGGGGGGGGGGGGTGGGGCCATTTCTTTCGTCTGTTTCCTTGCGCTACCGCGCAAACGCGGGAGACAGCGACAAACTATAAAAAAAAAAAAAAAAAAAAAAAATATATATATATATATATATATATATATATATATTATATATGTATATATATATATATATTATATATATATATATATATATATATATATATATATATATATATATATCCCATATTACCGGAAAAATAAATAATTTCATTTCAGGGTTAAGAGGCACGTAAGGCTATTAGTCTATAATAAAACTCGACTTTAACGACCGTAACAGCGCTAACAGCCCCAGAAAAAACCGAAAACCCGTATTGCCCCACAACCCAGACGTTTTCTCTCAACACAATCACAACATGAGGCGCTTGTAGGGAATGGAAGGGGGGGGGGGGGGGGTAAGTAGAGATAATAAGGCAGAGGAGGGTACGTGGGGTAGATAGGTAGGGAAGGAAATGGGTAAGAGTTGACGGGGTGAAGGGGGAGGCAATGACTTCGATGTCGTATATTGGCGGGGACGAGGCGGGAGGTTCCCCAACACATCGGCTAACTATACACGATTGTCCCTTACGACCCTTGACCCCTAACAGCCCCGAGAGTTAAGAGGGGAGACAACAGCGAGACACAGTTAAGTACGGGCGGCGGGAGGAGGAGGAGGCGCAGCTAAGCGGCGGCAAGCGGCGGCGGGCGGCGGTGGGCGGCGGCGGATAAAGCGTCGGCGATTAAGCGTAAGCGAGGCAGCGGCGTCGCTTGCGTCCCACCTGCCCCCGTTCCCACCGCAATCACATCCTCACCCAACCCTCCCTTCCCTTCTACGTCGAACGACACCTACACGACCATCTCGTATGTGCGACAAGTCGTCCGTTCCAGTCGCCGACGCCGTCGGACCCGCCCACGACTGCCGACACACCACAGCTTAGAACGCTGCTCCTCCAGCACTCCAGACGACACAGAACCGTCGCCACGATACAGAAAAAAATAAAATACAGAAGAAACACAATACCCACCGAAGCCCACACTACATCAAATAAGTCCACTGAAAGCCAAAAAAATATCGGAAGCGTCCCACAGACACCAAAATTGATCATTCGACTAGGCTAGCGACGTCCTCAGAAGAACCCAGACTGTAAAATTCCTCGTCGGGGGGTAAAAAAAAAAAAAAAATATTACTGTTAGGACTCATTCTAAAAACCGGGGTATATGCGTCTTCCTTCGCGGTCACGCATGAGAACTCGCCCCCCACCCCCACCGTGTAGCAATTAAAAGTTAACTGCCGTTTCTTCCATTTAAAATCGTGATAAGAATGTGTGTCCGGGGGAACATATTCCGTGCATTTTATTCCTACTTACCGGTCTATAGTCTCCCAGATTTCAGGTCTCGCTGTGATAAGGGACGCCATCAAGCAATCTAACTCGCGAACAACCAACGCTGCGAGGCCTGGCTTCAACGGCACGGTGAGATGCGTGTGACACCACGTAGCAGGGAGTGAGATAAAGCTTCAACATTGGATAGTTTACGCACGAGCTTTCCCATCGGCGTAACGTGGAATTATAAGGTAAACACAGCGTCTTCCCTGACCCCTCGAGGTATTGCTACGCAAAGGAACAAGACAAAACTGGTTTGACAAACGAGATGATCCGGGTTGCCAAACGACACGCGAGCGGGGGCTTCCGGTGTACTTCACGTAAACACTAGACGCAGAGGCAGAACAGACGCCCCTCATTTCCTACGTAACGAGGCTGGTGCTTCAGTGGGCATATATACAGACACCCACACACGTCTCGACCTACGAGGATGTGTGTATACGTAAGATTATACGACACGGTACAAATTTTATGCGAGGTTAAGAGACGAGGTAACTCAATTGTAAAACTATCTCCCACTAACATTCAACACACACACACACACCGTGCAATCAGATCCAGGTGAGAACTTTGTCAACAGAAATCCAACAGGTCCCACGACGGGGAACGCTCGTCACACGCGATCACTGGCGTCCAAACACACACACAAACACACACACGCCAGACTCACATCGCCGACCCGCTTAACCGGTCGATTCCGCACCGATCCATCGGCGAATATCGACCTTGGGGAGAGAGGAGGGACAAGTCATGAGGGGGATGGGGAAGGGGTGGAGTTACGAACCGCCAGTCGTTACTGGCGCCGCCACCACATTACACATGCGACATCCGATTCTGTCGTAGCTGCTATAGTCCTTCGCCCCTCTCCCTCCTCCAGCCTTTTCTACACACACACACCACCCGCTTGCCTACAGTCAACAGTCTCGCCCTACGGTCTACAGCCACAGTCCTACAATACGAAGATGTGTTCATTCTGATGATAACCTCACGTTGTTCTTCCTCTCACAAGCTGTATACAGACCAGTAGTCTACTACATCGAGTACCCGCAGTTTGCTTTATGTTTCCTGATTTTAATAGTCAATTGATTATGAATAAAAGGCGTTATCTATCTATTTTCTTTGGGGTGGTGTTG
Organism: Panulirus ornatus; assembly: GCF_036320965.1. NCBI lineage: Eukaryota > Metazoa > Arthropoda > Malacostraca > Decapoda > Palinuridae > Panulirus > Panulirus ornatus. The sequence goes on along the minus strand of NC_092288.1, from coordinate 3,956,772 downwards.
CAGAACGTTGGAATGAGTTTAAATCAATTGTCACGCTATGTAAAGCTTGCGAACCACTGTGTCCATACAATAACTTAAAAAAAAAACTACACTATCAAACTGAGTTAACTACTCACTGGTAGGTCAAAATTCACAAGACTTTTTTTGGCAAAGTTTTTTTTTCTGGCCTAAATAAGATCGCTTTTCAGTCACATTTCTGCACGGTTTTAACAAGTCACTTTACGGAACATAATCATGAAGTTCGAAAAAAAAAACTAAAATTCTACAATAAAATGATCGACTTCATAATGTCCTATCTTTTGGACCATTTTTCAATTTCTTTTTTCCAAGCACTGAGGTCAAAATTTAGAGCCAATCATATCAGTATCAATCCCTACCTTCAGGACCTGAACGTCGAATATTCGACTCTTATTATCCATTCCAAGGCAAAGACTTCAGGTCCTGAAGTCTTGATTATGCTAAAATTATATATATCAGACTTTTCCCAGGCTTCAGCGTTCGGGGACGAAGCCTCTCCAAGTCTAACAACAAACTGCCAAAACCTAACAATTCTACAACTCTGTTTACGACGCAGGACCAATTTCGTTGATGCAGTCACAACACACGACCTCGAAATTACTGATGAGGTCAAACAAGTGGAAATCATGATCGTCAGTTTGATTAATTCTTCGAATACTTTCAAGGAATAGAAAAGTTCTCCTAGCGACATAACCCTCACCCCAACCTGTGTCAACGAATCACGATCCTTCTTTCTATCATCACCAAACAGCAGCCTTAATCATCGCTGACCCCCTTATTAGGCGTCCGGCAAACAGGCCCAGACACCTCACTCGAAAAAAAAAAAAAGGAAAAAAAAAATTTAATAACTACGACTCTTTCCCCCAAAACGTATGAATAGCCAGAGCACAGAGTCTCTCTCTCTCTCTCTCTCTCTCTCTCTCTCTCTCTCTCTCTCTCTCTCTCTCTCTCATGCCGTATCAATATCCACTAGCAACACGCCGTCCAAATAGGCAACTTCCCCACATCACTTCAGGTGAAGAGGGTATTGGGAAGAGGGAGGGAGGGAGACAACCCTCTTCTGGAGTCGAGAGAGAAGTCTGGGTCATTGGAGGACGCCTCCCCCATTTTCTTCTTGGGAGGTGTGTCCAAAACACTGCCGTAAGCACCATCTGGACGAGACTTCGCCTCTCCCGAATTTGGAGGCCTTTCGCTCTGGTGGGAAATTTTGCTGGCAATCGACAGACGACCTCCTCCTCCTCCTCCTCCTGACCCGCTCCGCTACCTGCGATGGAGGTCGACGGTGTCCCCCCGCACACTCTACCTACTTACATGCCTATCACCGTAAATGAAGGAGGGAGGTGCAGGTGTGTGTGTGTGTGTGTGTGTGTGTGTGTGTGTGTGTGTGTGTGTGTAATTACCCAACAGTACCTACCTATTTGTACAGAAGGGGGGGTGGGAAGTTCTACACTTGTGGGAATCTATATTGCGCACGCGCGCGTACGTATGCGTGCGTGCGTGCGTTCGTGAAAATACATAGAGAAAAGAGCAACAAATACGTGGTATTAATCTTGGACAAATCTTTCCTTAAGACGTTTCTGCAAAATCTCAGAATCAAAAACTTTCAGAATTACAGACTAAGTTAGCGCTGGGACTTAACGTGTACTTTGCCAACCTGGCTGGCTCCACGATCAGTCAACTTATCCTCTTGAAACGCTCTGCACGGACCGTGCCTAGCGAGGACCGTGCTTAGCAAAGGACCGTGCCTAGCGAGGCTAGGGCCTAGTAACGACTGCGATTAGCAGAGACCGTGCTTATCAAGGGCTGTGCTTGATAAGTACCGTCCTTTTAATAGGAAGGTACGTTCATAATGACAAAAAAAAAAAATGATCGTGGAGACATTACTATACACTGGTGCCAGTGGCTGATGATCTGGGTGCACGTGCACGACACAAACGCGACTGAAGTACTCCCTCTGCCGCCCCTCCGTCTCCCAGCACCCATGTCGTGGACGCCTGGCCTGTTATGGGACAGACCTGGAAGCCAAGCTATCACACCCAACCCGGGTCGTGTACCGTGGTGTTCAAGGGTCGTGTACCGTCATCATCAAGGGTCGTACCGTCGTCCACAAGGGTCGTACCGTCGTCTACGAGGGTCGTACCGTCGTCTACGAGGGTCGTACCGTCGAATTCAAAGGTCGTAACCAGTTGTATTCAAGGGTCGTTCGGTCGTCCTAAAGAAACTTAAAGTGTTGGTGTGTAATGTAGAACACCAGGATGATACACTAGCGGCAGCGAATGCAAAGAAAAAAAAAAGAAATAAAATAAATCGTCAGAACAGTACACTTGTGGCGATACCTGCAGAAATACACACCCAGCGATAACATGCCAGAGAGCGATAACATGCCAGAGATAATTTCCCTCTTGGAGCGCTTTCGTGTATTACTACACCTTCAAGAGAACTAGTTACAGACAGACGTACCTAATCATAATCAAAACGTGATAATAAACGAATACTCACAAGATTCTCTTGTTTCCTTTTCGTAGTGGGGTGTCTGCATTTATGAAGTCATGTGTCTGCTGTGATTATCTGCACACACACACACACACACACACACACACACAGACACACACACACACACACACACACACACACACACACACACACACATACACAATCTCGGTCACCGGCATCCACTGTACACGGAGGAGGAGACGTCGCAGCCTATCCACACCTGTCCAGCAGTCCAGACTTTCTAAATCCATTTCATGAGAATCAAATACGACGCCTCGCTCACCTACAGCGGATCAGGTTTATATATAACACCCTCACATCCACGAAGAGAAACAATGACATGTTTCTGTTTTCCTTATGGTTTCAATTTGAGACATCGACGACAACACTTGCAAAAAGGACGGGTTGTGGAAGCGATCGTGGAGAGGAGGAGGATCAAGCAGCAGCAGCGGGAGGAGGAGCAATTATAATCGTCCGCTGGTACAGCCGTGGCTCGTACGTCCAGCGACCTTACGGTACACCAACGTGCTATACACTCGAGAAGTATACGTCCGGTACACTCTCACGTGCTACACACTCAAAAGCAACACACGTACGGTACACTCGCGTGGAGTACACCCACGAAAATAAACACGGCATTTACCATCCATACACCTACGATGCGAAATATAGAACACACACACACACACGCAGAACCTGACACACCCACGGATAATAAAACGGTAAACATGCACTCACGAGGACCAAAATCCCGGGCGAGGGGCAACCACCGACTCAGCAGAAGGCAGGACGTCCCTCATTTATCTTGTTATAAACAGTGATGGAGCGGCGCGCGATGCAACCAACACAGGAGGAAAAAATGTTACGTTCCCTCAGTAATGATCCCGTGTATCGCTAGGGGTCAGGGGGAGGGGGTCTCTCCTGTCTGTCTGCTGGTCTGTCTGTCTGTCACGCACACACACACACACACACACACACACACACACATATATATACATATACTTAAATATCACGTTGCTTGTATAAATATTCCGATAATCCTTTCATATACACTTCCATATAAGCTTTGACACATATATATCATTTTAATAACAAATACTTCCATGAAACGCACGATAATTCGTGTTAAAATTCATACAAAAAAAACAATATAAGCAAAATGAAACAGAAAAAATAATCACTCCGGCTGAATCAATCAACTTCTCTTCTCGCTGCTGAAAAAATAATATATAAAAAAATATATTGACAATGAAGTCAACAAACTCTCTCTCTTCTGCCGGAGACGCAACAACTGTATCTTAACATGGGCATGAGGGATGGGAGGGTGGTGGAAGAGGGACAGAGGGATGGGATAGGATGGGGAGGAAAACACACGAAGAGAGAGAGAGAGAGAGAGGGAGAGAGAGAGAGAGAGAGAGAGAGAGAGAGAGAGAGAGAGAGAGAGAGAGAGAGAGAGAGAGAGAGAGAGAGAGGTCGTGGAATAGGAATATGAAACGAAAAACTTGGAAAATACGACCGTGAGAAGGACCCGGAAATGGATAAAGACGGGGAAGGAGAAGACAAGAGGAGGAACAAAGAATAATAGAGTGAGAGAGTGAGGCGGTGTGTAGAACAGGAAGGTAGAGAGAGAAAAGTACACGAGGAACAGACGGCAGTCACATATATACACACACACATACAGGAGGAGGAGGAGGAGGAGGTCCACAGCTCATCAGTGAACGCGGCACTAAGGAAATAGGAGATATGGAAGGTCGCAGACACGAAAGACGGAAGAGGAAGGGGAATAATAACGAGGAACAGGTGCGGCGGAGATAACTGAGTAGCCAGAGAGAGAGAGAGAGAGAGAGAGAGAGAGAGAGAGAGAGAGAGAGAGAGAGAGAGAGAGAGAGAGAGAGAGAGCGTACTACGGTGAAGAGTTGGGGAAACAGAGATGTGAATTATGGGAAGTTGGGAAGAGGAATGAAACGCTAAACAGGCGAAAACAAAGGGTGGTGAGAGTGTAAACACCTCTCCCATAACTCTCCCCCTTACGCCTCTCCCATACTCTCCCCTTTACACCTCTCCCGTACTCTCCCCCTTTGAAAGATGTGAGAGTAAAATATGTAAAAAAATTTCTTGATCGTTACAAGACAGCTAAGCTTTTCTTCTCCGAACAATACACGTCTCTGACAGGGATATCGGGCGTGACCTGTCCGACAGCAAGACTGAGGTCACAGGTCACAGGTCGACCGTGACCCCAAGCTTAAGCTGGAGACCCAACTCCACTACGGTCACAAGAAACAGCATATGACCCAAGCTTTATGTGGCTATTAAAGCTTTGACGACGCGGCTGTTCTCGGCTTGAAGTGCGAAAGAACACAAAATCAAAGTTAAGATACCCCAAAAAAACAAACAAACAAACAATGACAATTTAAATGCTAGATATTTAGCTTACCGAAGGACCAAATGTACTCATACACACACACACACACACACACACACACACACACACACACACACATATATATATATATATATATATATATATATATATATATATATATATATATATATATATATATATATATATATATATATATCACCAATTTTCCCTGTATTACATTCGACTGTCTTAATACAGTTTTTTCCCAATGCACTTCACCTAGTTTAAAGTAATTTCGTAATTTTTTTCCTGAACAATGTCTTCCTACCGAATATAACACATATCTAAACGTATGATAAAAATTCAGATTCCGTCAGGTTCAAGAAAGCTCCCCCAACTAATGAACTAAGAACACAAGATCACTGACCCCCCCATCGAGAGAACAACATGAACACTAAAGTTCTTGATATTCTGGAAATAACACACGTTTACGAGGTTTACCATCTGAACCCAGTGTTCTTTAATCCAGCACTTCCGCTATCCCCAACACTCTTGAAGATTTCGAGACTTGAAAGCGATGATCTTCCACGAATAAACGTAATACATAATTGTTTCAATTCTACGAATATTTTCAGCTATTCCTTCACGCCTCCACATGAAGAGATAAGATGGGCCGCCCGCCGTGCCCATGCCTTATGCACCGTGAAAGTATATGAATAAATTCGTATTATGCTCACAAGTCTATGATCCAATATTTACAAGAATCAAAGATATCTTACAGATATAAACCTAAGACACACACACACACACACACACACACACACACACACACACACACACTCACATATATGAAACTATACACCGAATAATATATAAACCCAACAGTCCACTTAATATTCATGTCTTGGCTCATAGAAATACATATACACGCATGACCCACCTCGGGGCAGGAAGGCGACGGAGAGCCCTTCAATTAACCCAACCTTATAATACGTACGGAACTCCCGACGACGAAGGAACGTTCCGTTCCGCGACCCATCGAGAAATCCCTGTACCGTTCCGCGACCCACCTGTTCCTGCCGTGTTCAGCAAACCGACACATTGGCCTTAAAAGACAGATCACAAGCCACTAAAATCGCCCGGCCCGTGGCGTCACGAAAGAGCGAGCGTTTTAAACGATCAAAATTCGATTCGGGGTAAATGAAGCGATATATATATATATATATATATCTTTTTGGGAAGGGGGGGAGGGGGGACGAACGAATTAACCATCAACGGCTGCTTCGACCAACTTAAGGCCCTCTCCCCCTCTCCCCTCCCTCCCTCCTTTCCGGGGCCCATGATGGCTGGCTGACTGGCTGGCTAGTTGACCGACATAAGGAGAGATCGATATGTTTGGGAAGAAGCAGGTAATTAGCACACATGTGGAGGGGCGAGAGAGGCGAGGGAGAGGGAGGGAGAGGGAGGGAGAGGGAAAGAGAGACCTTCAGTGGTATGGTCTCGCACAACACGTACAGCCCGAGCTGGAGGGATAGAGTGGCGCCCCACCCCCACCACCCCTTCACTCGATCACTGCAGAGAAGTACGGAAGGCGACGCATCTCCTGCGAGTTCGTCCGACATTATGCGTTACCGAACACACCGCCGGGTTCCGATGACGGACGTACGTGCGTGTCGTCCGCAGATTCTCTCGCCGATGCAAGGAAATAAATGGAAATGATAAATAACATCCAGGAGGTAATCACTGATGAACAATATGTTTAAATATACATCAGCAGTGAGTATTTCTTTCATCCTTTTTTTGTATCAGTTATTTAGTCGATGCCAATGACCTTCCTGTGTGCTTGCTCCAAGCGCAACGCAATACAGTGTTACAAGAGTAAAGCAATACAGTGTTACAAGCGTAAAGCAATACAGTGTCACAAGCGGAAAGCTATACAGTGTTACAAGAGTAAAGCAATACAGTGTTACAAGCGTAAAGCAATACAGTGTCACAAGCGGAAAGCTATACAGTGTTACAAGCGTAAAGCAATACAGTGTCATAAGCGGAAAGCTATACAGTGTTACAAGCGTAAAGCTATACAAGTTACAAGCGTAAAGCTATATACAGTGTTACAAGCGTAAAGCTATATACTGTGTTACAAGCGTAAAGCTATACAGTGTTACAAACGTCCAGCAATACAGTGTCACAAGCGCAACGCAATACAGCGTCACAAGCGTACAGCTATACAGTGTTACAAGCGTAAAGCAATACAGTGTTACAAACGTCCAGCAATACAGTGTCACAAGCGCAAAGCAATACAGTGTTACAAGCGTAAAGCAATACAGTGTTACAAGCATTAGTGATCGACACAATTTCCCTTCCGCAAGTACGTCCGACAAAAGCAGGTAGTTATGATACACTCAACCCACGGTGGTACGCCGCTTGAACACGACGGTACGTACGACCCTTGAGCACGACGGTACGTACGACCCTTGAGCACGACGGTACGTACGACCCTTGAGCACGACGGTACGCACGGCCCCTGAGCATGACGGTACTATGACCCTTGAGCACGACGGTACGTACGGCCCTTGAGCACGACGGTACGACCCTTGAGCACGACGGTGCGTACGGCCCTTGAGCACGACGGTACGTAAGGCCCTTGAGCACGACGGTACGTACGGCCCTTGAGCACGACGGTACGACCCTTGAGCACGACGGTACTACGACCCTTGAGCACGACGGTACTACGACCCTTGAGCACGACGGTGCGTCCCTTGAGCACAACGGTATGGGCCTTTTAAAACCCACGACTGTACGACCCTTGAGCGAGCATGAGGGGTACGGACCCTTTGCGGGTAATGATTGGGTGACCTTTAATCTGACCGACCCGTCGTCAGGGATTGGGGTCAAAGGTCACGCCATCCTGCCCAGGGATCGTAAGGGTCGTGTTTTAAGGATGGTAGGGTCGTGTTCAAGAAGTACACCTGTCGTTCGCCTCACAAGTCGGCCACTCACTGCTAGTGTGTGTAATGAAAAACAAATATTCGCTGTACAACATTTTAACAACAAAACAAAAATAAACAAATGAAACAAATATAACTAATAAACAAAACAAATTCATTTATTCATTTACTGATGCATTCCATAAAATCAAACTTGCTAATACAATACGTGGACTTTTTTTTAACACCACAATTTATATAAACCAGACAATAAATTCGACGCCTCGGTTTTCTAATTGGAAAAGAAAAAAAAAAAGAAAATATAAAGAGGCATTTGTGGAGAAGAAAGAACTCGAGGGAATTATAAGTCTATCAAGACAACGTTGGCAAAATTACATGACTGAAAATATGAACCCGACCACGCCATACACTACGTTACAGTGTACACACACACACACAATGGAATAACTCGGCCAGTAATACTGAGCCACAAGCATATGTTCAGCGGAATATTTTTCCTCTTCCGACGATAAATACATGTGTTATCGGCGACGCTGGAAATTTGTTGACAAACTCGCCGGCGGTGCTCAGCGGGCGGATAGAAATAGCCGAGTATATCCAGAGAGAGAGAGAGAGAGAGAGAGAGAGAGAGAGAGAGAGAGAGAGAGAGAGAGAGAGAGAGAGAGAGAGAGTTTATCGCCGTTTAAGTCCACAGGAGGAAAACCTGACTCCTAGTTTTCATTTGCAATGAGGGAAATATATATATATATATATATATATATATATATATATATATATATATATATATATATATATATATATATATCATCGGAAATACTGTACTGTCCACACGTTCGGTGTATTTTCAAATTCAACAACTGGATATAGTTTCATTTTTTTTTTTTGGCTAACAAGTGACCAAATTTGACAAAAACATGAAGCATTTTCGGTTAATTCTATAAATGTTAACTAAGTTTTACAATATTTGACCTGGATATATTAAGTTACTTGTGTATAATAGGGCACCTGTTTACATGAATACACAAACAAATTAAATAATATACATATATATATATATATATATATATATATATATATATATATATATATATATATATATATATATATATATATATAACGTAATGCCCTCGAACATCCAGGAATCGAACCGATACCATTTGTGTGGGAGATGGGTGCACTAGCCATAGCCTGGTCGTTACCGTAATCTCACTCACAATAATGTTAGCGGGTCGAAGAATTCTTGCTATCGCAGGACATAATGTGTTCTACGAAAGCGCGCGTCCACTGCACTACATATTATATATATATATATATATATATATATATATATATATATATATATATATATATATATATATATATATATATGCTGTATATTTTTCTTTCCTCTTATTCATAAATCAATCTACGTCAGTTTTCGTATCGTGGTGACGGTGTGTTCTGAGGCAAGTGTGGCGGCGGTGATGGTGGTAGGAGCAGCGCCACGCTCCTGTACCGAGGGTGGATGCATAACGATCCGGCCTTCACACACCACTGTACATCAACCAAGATGTATAACTCAACCCTTGTGTGTGTGTGTGTGTGTGGGGGGGGGGGGGGGTGTAAGGGTTAGCAAGTTAACGCGTTGTGCTGTGTTACTGCCCGACCGACGCCTCATAACCTGCGGTGGCAATTCTATGAATAATCTGTTACTTCGTCCACATCTACTACTGTGCGAGTGGTCGGGTCGTACCTGTGTGTGTGTGTGTGTGTGTGTGTGTGTGTGTGTGTGTGTGTGTGTGTGTGTGTGTGTGTGTGTGTGGTGACTACGTTGCTCTGTATGGATACCATTTTGAACGCTTCTACTGCTCTTTATAAATGAGGTATAAACCCATTCGCTACCAAAATAGCATTTCAGGAACAAATGATTTTAACAAAATTATACCATTCATCGTAACGATAAAACTGACCTTTTGTATGGAAGACATCTGACTTATTCACTATGCTAAGCGATCGCCCTGACAGAGTCGGCTGTATTCCGTCCATAAATATATACAAATATAACCAATAAAATTACCTTCTCGAGTTAAGTCTTCGATTAAATTATCTTCACCAAATAAAATCCGGTGGTGAATGAGGTACGGAAACGATTATATTACTCAATTACTCAATGAGTAATGAGATCAAGAATCAGTTATAAAAATATATTCCTTATATAATTAATGATGTGGGTATACCCCCATTATACTAAGTCTGTTACACATGAAAGATGATGTGTGGAAATACACGGTAAGTTTGTGAGTTGAAGTTTGCAACTTCATATTATTCAGTAAATCTTATCTCGATTCACACATCACTCATCATCATTAATATTCACATCAATAATGTCGACAGAAAATGCGGCAGAGAGAATATGACAAATATATATACTGACTCGCATTTTTTTTTTTCCCCAAGTTTCTTCTTTTATTTTCTAATGACATTTTTTTTACCTCTCGGTTGTCGACTTTACCAGCCAGCGCCACCGGTCGCCATGGTACCTTCCTTCTCTCCCTGCTCTCCTCACTCCCGTCTTACACTTGTCTCTACCCACCCATCGTTAGCCTCTTCCCCACTAGAATTCTCAATCTTTTTCACTCAAGTCTCATCCTCACTCCACCCTCGTACATAGACCCCCTCCTCTCACTTCAACACCATCCACACACACACACACACACACACACACAGCCCCATCTCACAACTCAACCCCAATCTTACTTAGATTCCACTTCCACTTAGCATCTCAAACTCACTTAGAATCCACTGTCACTTAAACTTCACCATGACTCCACCTCCGGCTCGTTTTCATCCCAATCTCGTACCAAAGCATCATTTTCTCGCTTCAATCCATCCATCCATCATCTCCACGGCTCGGATCTCATCACAAATCGCCTCGACGCACTTAACTCCCTCTCACCATAATTTTTTCTCTTGGAACGTCAATCGCTGACGACGGTGTCAGAGCCTCGCAACACCCGCCTTTCCTTCAGGGCTACGTGGGTCTTCCAGTAAGATAAACATTTAATCCTGGCTTTAAAATGTGACCATCTTTGTCCTTCTGACGATCACACTGAAAATAATATGCCATCGTAACGTAGACCTTACAGTGGGTTGGTGACGAGGCAGGGAGTAGCACGGAAGACCTTGGTCTGTAACTGTTACGAGGGTCGTTGTGACAAGACCAACCGCCTCGAATGACCTACAACCACCCGGCGGCAGCACACTGACCCGATGGGCCTCTCGTTGACCAACTTGGGGTCAACGGTGACGACGGCACGGCGGTGACGCTTCGTTAACCTGGTGAATCAGTCGTTAAATCAACACCTTTTGAACCAATCGTTTTTATCAGCGACTGTGTTTGTTCCCATACATATATGTGTGAGAGTCGCATATACAGAGTATACATAGATATACAGAGTACGCACACACACACACACACACACACACACACACACACACACACACACATACACACACTTCACCAATACGAGCAACCGTCGCAAAACGTATCATCAGCTCCTCTAAGCTACCGATTTGGAGGGCAAGGAGACGAAAGGATGGGCCGAAACCCCTCCGTCAATGTTCGTGAATGAGGGTAAGGTGAAGCGAGGGGAGAATCTTTTTTTTTTTTCTTTTAGAATCTTTGAACTTGGAAGACGTTCAGTGCTCGGGGTGTGTGAGAGGGAGTCCTAAACTAATCAGCAGACGATCATACTAGCAGAGACCAAAGACAGGTATATTTTCTTTCTATTTTTTTCACCTCTCTCTCAATCGCCGACACTGCTGATTCACTGAATTTCGAGGGGTTCGAATCCATGTGTGTGAGAGAGAGAGAGAGAGAGAGTGTGAGTGAGTGAGGCTATGGGGAAAGCTGTCAACCCTTAAGCCATAAGGGGGTCAGCAGTGCGGGGAATAGGGTCAACCTTGACGAGAGAGAGAGAGAGAGAGAGAGAGAGAGAGAGAGAGAGAGAGAGAGAGAGAGAGAGAGAGAGAGAGAGAGAGAGAGAGAGGACGGGAACATTGCAAGCTCCTCCTCCTCACCTGAAGACCACAAGTTGAGGAACAGGGCTGAGTTCTGACCTCCTCCCTGTACCTGGAGAGAGAGAGAGAGAGAGAGAGAGAGAGAGAGAGAGAGAGAGAGAGAGAGAGAGAGAGAGAGAGAGAGAGAGTGGTGTCGGGCTTGACTGTGGTGGAGGGTCGAGGGAAGGGGTTGGAGACCATGTTGAACGACTCGCCAGGGAGAGTCAAGATCGCGGGGATAATACTTTTGAAAGTACTCAGCATATGGCCAAGAGGGTCGAGGGGAGGCAGACGATGAGGGGAGAGAGAGAGAGAGAGAGGCGGGTGTGTGTGTGTGTGAGAGGGAGGAGAGGGAGAGAGAGGAGGTGAAAAGAGACGGGTTGAAAGATGAGGGGTACAGAAACGGAATAAGTCGTGGCATCAAGAGGAGGGACGGGAACAAGGAGGGAAACACAGCGAAGAAGGGAAGACACTCAGTAATGAAAGGGTCAAAACGAAACGAGGGAGATAAGGGAGAGACGGGAGGAGTGAGAGACAGACAGAGACGATCGGTGTAAAGGATATGGGACGACACCGTGCGGCATCTGTTTCACGGACGTGACGACCGGAGAAAACGAACGACGGGAGGGACAGACGGAAGGGACAGACTAGACGAGGGGTACAGAGTTGACAGGTGAATACAGTGGAGGGGACATGGAGACGGGGGAAAGCAGAAGGGACGGTGGGATAGACAGGAAGAAGAAACATTACGCGAGTAGAAACTGGACCAGAGATGTAAACAATATACGACGAGACGGTATATAACCAAGAAATTTGAGCGCAAAAGGCAAGGCGAACAAGACAATCTGGCAGGAAAAAAATGGGGAGATATAAGATAAAGAAGAGGAGGAGGAGGAGGAGACGAAGGTGTGAGGAGGGAAGGAGGAAAGGTGAGGTGTGGGTGACAAGGAAGGAGAGGCTGGGAAAGAGACGGACGTGAGACGTGAGGAGACACGACAGAGACGTGAGGCAGGGGAAGCACCCAGAACCACGTAGCATCCACACGTCAGCAACCAGGGGAGCTGCTCCGCCAGGGAGACTAGAGACGAGCCCCTGCAAACTCGTCCCTTACCCCACGGTTGCCCTCCCGACCAGGTCGCCACCAGCAGCGAACTCTCCTCATCGACGCTCCCGCACCTTCACGAACGAATCGAGCCGTTCATTTCCGCACATCACGGGAGGCAGACCCGACACATCCCCCTTCCCCAGGGGCACGTGTACGTGAGGACGATCACCGACGAATCTCTACGTCTCCCGGTACGTTCAGCGGCGACTTTAGCTCCCGGTGAATCTCAGGTGCGGCGGCCTACGACGTAGTATGGCCCGTGTTGCGGCCGTGACTGCCCCGCGGGGTCAGACACCGCCTTGCAAGGGGGTTCCTTCCTGCAGGACATGACGGAACCCCTAATTCTCCTTCAGGTATTTTTCCCCGCACTGTTTCCATCGAAGCACAGAGCGCATCTACAGCTACAAATGTCCGGTGTGTATATATATGTATATATATATATATATATATATATATATATATATATATATATATATATATATATATAATGTTCTATTATTTTTTTCCCGTTTTTTTCGAGGTTTAGAGCGTGGAAAGCGGGTTGGCGCGCGAGTCCACGTGGCGGGCGGGAAAACATGGCGGCAGGGAGACCTGAGCTGGCTGGGGGGCGGCCGTCCGCCTCGGCCCAGCCAGCTCGCGCCTCGCTCACCGCCCTCAAAACCACTTCGCCACGCGCGGCTACACTCACGTCCTCCTCAAATCTGACAAGTCTCTTTTGCACCTTTCTCGAGCCCGGCGGTGAAAAAACGAAGGAGAGAGGAGGAGGAGGAGAGAGAGGAAGGAAGGGAGGGAGAGAGAGAGAGAGGAAGGGAGGGCGTTTTCTAAGGACGCATCACACAGCTCCTGCTGGTGGCTTGAGGACATGGTCAAGCACCCTCCTCCCTCACCGCTCACGAGAACCGCAAACATTAACAAGTTTAATCCTTCCCGTAGTAGGTGTCTTTTTTTTATAGTACGCACTACAACTGTCCAGCTGGTTCCTCCCCCGTAGAACTGTCATTATCTTGGGGGAGGAGGTGGTGGGGGCCGCCCCCCCTCGGGTTGTGTGTGTTGTAGTTGCTGTTGCTGTTCGTGTGTTGTGGGTGGGATGGGGGAGGAGGGCCGCCTTACCTTGCTTCTGGCCGTTGTTGTTGTTGTGGGCGTTGTTCTTGAGCGTGTTGTTGTCGTGCTTGGCGGGGGTGAGGGGCAGCGCGGGCGGGTTCATGGCCATGGTGGGGCCAGCCGCAGCCGGCATCATGAGAGTGGCCATGGTAGCCAACATCCTTCGTGATAGATCCAGCCTGTAGACCACAGCCGGGGGAAGGAACCACGCACACACGGAGGGGTTACTCCTGCCGCTGCTGCTGCTACTGCTGGAGGAGCTGCTGCTTGATGCTGCTGCTGCTGCTGCCGCTGCTGCTGCAGGAGGAGGGCGCCGCACGCCGTAGAGGGGGAAGGGGGGGAGGAGGAGGAGGTCACACCAGCCGCGGTATCACTGTGGTGGTGGTTGGGGGGTCAAGAGGTGTTGCGGCTTATCACCTTCGGTCACACAGGTCACTTGGTGGAGGTCAACGTCGGTAGAGCGGGCGGGCGGGGTGGCGGGGGCGGCTCATGGGCGGCGGCGGTAGTGGCGGGTGGCGGAAGTGGGCGGCACCAGCACTTGACACAGAGTCCGGCCTGGGCGACGGGCGGCGGGTGACTGGGGGCGGGCCAGGCCTGTGCCACAGTGTCAGCCTCCCCCGCGCAGCGCACCCTCGCCCCGCCCCCTCGACGCCCCGCCCCCCCGGCCACGCCACGCCCACTATTGATCCCCGTAGTGGCAGCCCGCGCCCGGGCGTGGGGTTGTGCCGCGCGGGGCGGGGCGGGGCGGGGGAGGAGGGGGGTCGGGCACGCCGATATGAACGTGTAGTACATCTTGTGCCGGCGATTATTGGCGTAACGGCCTGGGGTTGTCATCGTTATTGGCGTGGTGATGGACCAAGTGGCGCGACTGACCAATATCCTCCCTCACTACTGTCTCTCACCCCCCAACCCTCCTCCCCATACCCCGACCACGCTCACTTCCAACCCCACTCCACACAGACCCGACCAACCCCAACACACACACACACACCCTCCTCCATCTTCCACAGCCATAACCCACCCCAACAACCTTTACATCAGCCATACTACTCCCTCCCGCCCCCCCCCCCCCAGCCCAAGTACACTATACACCTCCACTCCCTGCCATGCCAAACACCCCCCGAGCCATCCCACCCGCAGCAAACTTCAGCACGTACCACAACCCCTTCCAAACTATACTACATCCTCACCCCAGTCATACGAGACCTCCACCAGCCATATAACACCCTCTACCCCAAAAACATACCACAACCCCCATCTCTGCCGTACCACATCTCCGTCGCAGCCATACTCTCCACCACCCATCCGAGCCATACCATCACACCTAAGCCATACAACATCCCTAACCACCCACCCAAGCCATATCAAACACCCCCCCCCCCTACTCCAGCCATACCACCCTTCCTTTCCCTAGCCATACCGCCCCCATCCAAGCCATATCACACCCCAAGGAAGGGGCAGGAGGGACTCCACTGCATGCCGTAAAACTCGAAACCAGGCAACATCTGGGATCTGAGGTAGAGCTTGACCCACGCACACACACACACACACACACACACACACACACACACACACGCTGGAAACTCGTGACATAAGATGGGAGGTCCACCACCCCCCACCAGACCTACAGAGGTGGGTTCCTCGACACACGAGGTGCCCATGAGACTAAGGGGCCCTCCCCCCCGAACCCATGACGGAGGGCATCGCAGGGCAGGGCCCCATACTCCATCTGGCGGACAGGTTGTACATAAGCGTGATCAGAAAGGCTCATAAAGTGTGAAATGGGAGGGGAAGAAGGGAAGGCATTCCAGCACTGCTTATGCTCAGGCAATCCCACTTCCCTGTCCCACTGAAGACACCTCCTTCTGGATCCCTGCTCCACTGAAGACACCTCCTTTTGGATTCCTGTCCCACTGAAGACACCTCCTTCTGGATCCCTGTCCCACTCTACCACTGATCAAATGAAACATGTACCAATATGGCACCAGCTTCAATGAAATACACCCTTCCACGCCTTTCCCACTTTCCTGTCCCAGAAGAACACGACCCGCTCACACACCATCCCAGGGCGTCATCCTCATCGCACCCTATCCCACAAAAATAAAGAACCACTCGCATCAACTCGACCTTCTGTTCCAAGGATAGCTCCCCCCATCCACCCCAGACACCATTCCACGCCAATCTAGCCAACTGTCCCGCGGAATATTTCCCTTCATGCCATCCCAGTTTTAAGGCCTACCAGATACTGGGCTCCCCTCTTGTGACCCCATTCATACGATAAAAAAGGTCAATCACCAATATGCCTACGCAGACGAGGCGCCATTTCCTCCCCCCCCCCCCCTATACTCGCCCTCTCGAAAAATTAGAATGGCAAGGTTTTCCATTTTCTCAAAAAACCATCGCCTCTTCCCCTTCCACATCCCCCACTCTCTCTCTCTCTCTCTCTCTCTCTCTCTCTCTCTCTCTCTCTCTCTCTCTCTCTCTCTCTCTCTCACTTGCCCCTCCTGACCTCCTCACCGCTGACCTCCATGCAATGGGTGGTCATACGTCATGTGACCAGCCTAATGTAACGTGGCCAGAGAATGACTGTCCTTGTGAGTCACCACTCGTAACATAAAGCAGCTACTCGCAACAAAGACGATTTAAATCATCACAAAGAACTCGTCGGATCACAAGGAACTCCTCATCGCAAACTACTCGTCACTGCACAGTCAATTACCCACACAGGGAACTGGTAGTTTCAGCGCGTACAACCAGGGTAAGCATCGGTAACTACAGTACAAACAACGGCTCATCAACCTAGCTAGTCTGCAGGTCATCAACAGGTCCCACAACATGACTCTAACGACAACACGGACGAACAACCACATCGTCACGACACAACACGACCATTCACACCACAGATAAACAAAGAGCTGGCCATCAGCTGGCCAAACACCCATAGCACGCACAAGCCAATCACAACACAAACAAACTAACTACAATATAAACAAATAATATCACATGTAAACTACAGCTCAATATATATATATATATATATATATATATATATATATATATATATATATATATATATATATATATATATCTTTCTTTCTTTCAAACCATTCGCCATTTCCCGCGTTAGCGAGGTAGCGCCAAGAACAGAGGACTGGGCCTTTTTTGGAATATCCTCACCTGGCCCCCTCTGTTCCTTCCCTTGGAAAATTAAAAAAAAAACGAGAGGGGAGGATTTCCAGCCCCCCGCTCCCATATATATATATATATATATATATATATATATATATATATATATATATATATATATATATATATATTACAACTACTAAGCAAGAACCTAAGCTACGGTGCTAACAAATAAAACAACCCACAAACAAGTAAACTACGGCGCAAACTAAACGGCAAATGCACCACAGCGTAAAAAAAGGGCATGAGCATCGACAGCACATGCAAACCATCCAGGCCGCAAGCACAAACGAACCAGATAACAGTCACGTTAGACGTACGGTGCAAACCACGTAGAACAAACACACACACACACACACACACACACACAAACCAAGCGTCATCGTATGGAAGCAGATGCAGCCAAACGTCTGAGGGCAAAACTACCAAGGAAAAACCCACATTGAGGAATTAAATAGCAAGACGCTGGGAAAAGATCCGCTTTCCCCCACCCTCCGTTCTCTCTCTCCCTCCCGTCCCAAACCCTCCCCCTCTCTCCCCCCTTGACAACGACAAACAGACGACGACGAAGAACAATGTCTCCGGGACGCGTTCGATGCCTCGTCTACCGTCGCTTGTAGAAAACGACATGCAGTAGCAGCAGCAGCAGCTGCAGCAGAAACGACATCTCATTTAAGCTCTTCATTCAACATTTTTTTTTTGTCTTTGATTCGCATCTCGTAACACCAAACTGTAATAATATCCAACTTTAACGCCACATTGCCTATCTTCGATTTGGTTTCGTAAGGCATGAATGAAGAGAAAATAAAAGTGAAAACTGGAATGAAAGAAGTGAAAAAAAACTTTTTAAGTCCTTAAGCGCGATGGTTCGACCTTTGGGTATGACAGCCTGGCCTTTGTGACCCGACTCTCACCCGGCTCATGTCAAAGGTCGACCCAGGTTGGGCCCACAGGATTAACGTTCCGTTTTTCATTTTTCGAAATTACAATCTTCTCTGAATGAACGACATATAATGCTGGACCGAACTTGTATCGACCAAACCTGCGTTATAAATTCGCTTTTCTTACGTAATACACTGGCAGACTTAATGACAGGGTAATTATAATACAGCTACGTAATTACTTTTAGGGAAGTTCATTAACGAGGCATCTCGCAATCACACGGGTCTAAAAGCCCGTATACAACCACCCTACACAGACGAACACAACACACCCTGCACTTCTTGACCTGCGGTCCTGTCCAGCGGACGAAGCTTGCTTCCTGAGCGCTGCTGGTGACCAGGGGCAGTATGGCAAGTACCGTCGTATGTCTTGATGTTTGTATTTCCATTAAAGGGTTAATAAAGCACCTATCCATCTATCTATCTATCTATTTACTCAGAGAGGCTGTTGTTGTTGTTGTTGTTGTTGTTGTTGTCTCTGTTGTTTGTTTACCACGACGGGATTGGGTGAAGCGCACCGTCACGTATGGTTGGTCTGGCCGGCCTCTTGCCACCTGAAGTTTACCTTGTAAACTGCAGGTGGTTTACTACTGTACAAAGCGAGGCTACTTGCCCCGTTCTACTAACGGTCCCACAGTGTGTGTGTGTGTGTGTGTGTGTGTGTGTGTGTGTGTGTGATGCATTGGTTCTAAATCTACCCCCAAAAAACGTTTCATCTCATTTAATTTAGATCACTAAGACGTGTGGCACGGCGTGTGGATGATGTGGGGTCGCCAGGCGTCCTTGTCACGTGTGCTATTTTGATGTAAATTTTCCATCGTTAAGTGTTTGGCAGACGGTGCGCGCTGGGGGGTGGGCGGGTGGGGGGAGGTTGTCGTCATCCCCGGGCAGCCAACACAGAGTCTAAGGCGCCCACCAAACAAGTGGGAAACGAGGAGAGAGAGAGAGAGAGAGTGGCAATTCTGAGCTAACGTCCCGAGTTAAATTTTTGTTGTAAAACTATCATTACGTAACTCCTCTTCTCTCTCTCTCTCTCTCTCTCTCTCTCTCTCTCTCTCTCTCTCTCTCTCTCTCTCTCTCTCCATTACTTAAAACCCTTTTGAGGATGACCGTGTGACCTACTGGGCACGACGGCCTGACCTCTGACCTGACCCATCAGTGACAGACGGACGGACGGACGGACAGACAACAACGTTAAGACAGCAAGCTGCCGGATACAACAAACTCCAGATCCGGGTCCGGTGCCGGTATTCCACCCATACAACCAACATATAACTCTCCACTACAGGAATACAGAGTATATTTATTTTCGTTTTCTATTCCAGCAGAGGGATTACAGGAGGTGTATTACAGAGTAGATACAAACCTTAAAGTGGACTTCCCTCGCACGTATATTATTATTCCCCCCCCCCCCCCCCCCCCCCGTAAGTACAGGAGCCCCGTTCATGACGTGCGGGAGATGCGTGCACGAACTCGTCACGCGGTGCACAGCTGACGACATAAAGATAACGAAACAACTTGACTTTGTAAGTAATTCCACGACCGAACATACAAGGAAGAAAATACGACCCGACACCCCCCCACCCCCCTTAAGAAAGAGAAAAATAAAAGCTGAACAGACCGATAATTATAAAGAATCGCTCTAGAATAATTCAAATTTTCCTAGAAAAGAATAATAGATGTTATTTGTGTGTGTGTGTGTGTGTGTGTGTGTGTGTGTGTGTGTGTGTGTGTGTGTGTGTGTGTGTGTGTGTGGTGTCGCTGGAGTGAGAGTGGTGTGAGCGGTGGAGAGCGCGGAGTGAGCAGTGGTGTGAGCGGCGGAGGGCGTGGAGTGAGAGTGGTGTGAGCGGCGGAGGGCGTGGAGTGAGAGTGGTGTGAGCGGTGGAGTGAGAGGGTCGTCACAAAAGGCAGCGTGGGGTGGAGTGCCGTATGTGTGTGTGAGGACACTAGACCTCCCGACACACAGATATCAGAATTGGCACTGTAGTGAGGGGGTCGGGGGAGGGACGGGAGATGAGGGAGAGGGGGAGGAGGAGGAGGATACACACCCCCCCATGATACAAGAAGAGTGCAAACCTTAGGAGGAGGAAGAGGAGGAGGAGGAGGAGGAGGAGGAGGAGGAGGAGGAGGAGGAGGAGGAGGAGGCCCTCAAGCTGATAAATGGCGGGAGGAGGAAAAGTGGATTTCTTTCGTGGTGGCCAGAGGGACTTGTGGGTCAGGGAGGGAGGTGGGGAGACGGGGGGAGGAGGGTTACACTCCCCAGGGTACCGTTATATGCCGACCTCCTCACTCCTCCTCCTCCTCCTCCCGCACTCCTCCTGCTCTTCCTCTTCCTCTTCCTCCTGCTACACTACTGCCCTCCCTGTTGGGGAATGGTCTCCCTATGGGTGGTGGACCTTCTTGCCTCCCTCTCTGCTGCAGCGCCAACACTTATACACACGCTTACTGATGGTGGCGCGGGGGGGTTGCTGGCTGCACACTGATCACACTGTTGGAGATCAGAGACTCCCATCTCCAACACTGTATCTGGTGTTCGTCATCAGCGCTCGTCCGATGACACTCCAACGACGCCGTCCTTGCTGGAGGCCGCAGGCGCGCGCGCACACACACACACACACACACACACACACTCCCCTCTCTATCACTGATGTTGGAGATTCAGTCTGTCTTTCCCCATCAATTATCATCTGGACAATATGATCTCTGCCTAAGCCAACATCTCCGCCTTGCCTTAAGTTTTGCACGTTCCAACATAACGTTCTAGCAAGAGTTCCTTCCTTCCTTTTTAATTCATTTCCTTCATTTATTTCCATTTACCTCAATGACTCTGCGCCCCCCCTAAAACAAGAAATAATAATTAAGTCTAGAACGTTATTCGTTTATTAAATACATGTCCATTCGTTGGCAGACTGACAACAGTAGTATTACGACGCCCAGCACACCAGGCTGGACATTAACTCCTTCTGTGAAGCACATACGATACACATAGATCAAACGAATCACAAATGTTACGCATGAGTCTGAGTGGTGACCAGGGCACAGGTGGCGGTGAAAGCGAGGGAACACATGACGTCATCCACTTTTAAAGTGTTTCCGTTGTCTTAGGACTTAAAAATCACTTCAAATTACTGTACCTATCGTCCTTAATTACCACACTGCCCAATCAGGACCTTACTTAGTGTGTGTGTATATGTGTGTGTGTGTGTGTGTGTGTGTGTGTGTGTGTATATATGTGTGTGTGTGTGTGTGTGTGTGTGTGTGTTACCGGGCTCCGTCTTCTTGTGGTTCCGCCGCGAGTTCCAATGCTATTACCTCCAGTGGGGTTGTACCGTCGAAGTAAACAGTCTCTTCGTAAGACTTCGAAACCCTCAGACGAGGCCGTTCGACCCCCCCCCCCCCCCCTCCACCCAAAGAAGAGGTGGTTTCGTTCTACTGGGTTTGTTACCCATGGTCTCCCACAGACCTCCCCTTACTTCCCCCCAGCTGTGACGCGCCACCGTGGAAGAAACCGTATTCACCATCACCGAGTATCACTTCCGGAGGCGCTGGTGTACCTCACGTCTACCTCACTCCGTCATAACAACGCCGTCGTTGCCCAAGTTCGGCGGGGCGAACGTATGGGAAAAATATACATAAACGAACGACAAAAAAACTCCCTTGCGTATATCTGGTGTCTAGATACACAGTGAGAGCGTATATATATATATGTTGTCCTTGGACAACACCTGAAGATGGTGTTTAAACAGTTTTGATTTCCGGGTGGTAGACGCAGCTGTTTGAGGGTGGTGGTCGTGGTGATCCCCTGGCAGTTGATAGGCCAACCATCCAACCATCTTCGACCATCTGGTAGTCAAATGTGGTTACCCAATATCCGGAGACTTTCGAACATCGGGTCCGAGATGTAGGTTAAGAGGTGTTGGTTGTACATGATGTGGAGCGAAACTTTTGGGGTAAAGACAGATGGCAGTATAATATATATATATATATATATATATATATATATATATATATATATATATATATATATATATATATATACGGGATTAAATCCCTTCAGCAAGAAGATACAACCCTCCAAAAAACGACGGTACGATCCTTGAGCACGACCGTGCGATCTTTGAGCACGACGGTACGATCCTTGAGCACGACGGTACGATCCTTGAGCACGACGGTACGATCCTTGAGCACGACGGTACGATCCTTGAGCACGACGGTACGATCCTTCAGCATGGCCGTCCGATCCTTCAGCATGATGGTACGATCCTTCAGCACGACCCTTCAGCACGACGGTATGCCTGTAACCTGACACTTCAGGGTCAGGTTAAAGGGTCAGGCCATCATACCAGGGGATCGTACCCTCGCCCTCGAGGGTCTGAAACGGGTCTCGTACAAATTCACACGAAAGATGTCCATCAATCATTTTCAGTTTAGAAACAAAGACAAATAAAGTACGATCCATGTTGACATATTCCTTGAGGGACACCTGCACAATAACAAAACACAGCCATACAAAATAACCACCAGGTGACGGCAACCCGAGGAAGTATATATATATGTATGGCTGACGTACACAGCGCACTGAAAAGCACAAGTAAACACAATTATCAACATACGAGAACTGTAAACACAGATTAGCAACAGGATTGCGCTATCTGGTTATATAAAGGGTCATTACTGTGATGATAAACTTACACCACAGGGCTGGTATTACGCACCGTCCGTATTATGCAGTGTGTACAGTGTAATAGCAGGTCCGTACTGAGCAGCGTGTACTGGAGTGTGCAGCATTGGCAATACGTACTGAGGAACGTCATATATTTTGTACATTTCACAGTAATGCTAATAAATGAAGAGACTTTGACACGACGTCGTAAATCACAGGCCATTTTATAGTCTTGGCTTTGACGAGGTGACAAGCGTTCGCGAGGGATTGTGTGATAATCGCGTACGTTTACGCGGAACAACGAATTACGGTACTTTCCCCCCAAAAACGATGACAATCATCCGGATAACTTGTGCAATCCGGCCGTCTATTTCGCCTCCCATTTCCGGCCGGGTCTTACACTATTGGGGTCAACATTTCTTTTCATAGTGTGATTGGGAATTTACGGGTGCGCTTTTGAATCCTGGAGAGTACAGAAAGCAGCGCTGCTGTAACTGTAGTAGATATGACGGGGGGTTGACAACTTGTAACTGAATCATCTGATTATGTAGTTACCACAACAGAGACGCGCGCGTCGGAATAATATATATATATTTTTTAAGAACGTCTCGTGGTTTATATAATGTTTATATAATGTGTATGACTTCAGTAAAACGAAATCAAGGTATCGTCCCGACACGCTATTCCATCTACACATTACCAGGTTTGTTAACAAGGGACCAGGATGAACACCTAGGGCAGGTACCGGATGTCGGACGAGGCACACGAAAATTAAAGCAAACTAGATGGACTGACCTGAGGTGTGACCCGAGGTGTGACCCGAGGTCACAATAGCGCAATTTGGACTAGAAAAAAAATGGTCATATTATCTATGAAATATTTTGGAAACTGCATTCATATCTTAGTTTTAAGGTAAACACGATCCCAAAGACATTGTTTTTCTTTTTTTTCGTAATTTCTACCAATCACTAGACCCGCCAACCTATTTCTAAAAGTTCCTATTTCAAAAACGGCCAGCGTTAAAACATCAAGTCTGTGCTATATTTAGCGCTCGTGTGCTTAATTTTCGCGGATACCTAGCGTTAAACGTACCTAATATTAGCCAGCCCGTTAAATCCTTCAGTTCCTTATTGTGGACGCTAATGGACTGCTAGCCGGGCAGGGTGGAGGGTGTCAAAATAGCAAGGCGGCGTCATCAGTAAACAGAAGAGGTAGGAGGGAGTGGGTTTGGTTTGGCAACTCATTAGCATACATCACCCGGCTGTCGGATGCGCGATGATTCATAGCAACAGACTGCATCCTGTCTGTTAAGTGGGTTGTTACATATTGATTACCCACTGCACTGAACGGCCACCATGATCCTTAAGTCCTGCTCATGATTAACGGTCGCAAACGATCCGTTGGGAGGTCAATAAACAGAGCAACGGAGGTGTACTGTGTTTGTATTACGTAATGTACACAAACAGCCAAGACTGTTATCATTTCAGAAATACATACAGATCTATTACGATGTAATATATCAAACTGATTATGGAGGGATATAATGAGATTTTTCTAAACGCTTTTGATATGAAAGGTGGAGAGGAGAGTGGTCGATAATTATGTCATTAATTAACGCTTGTTCAAACCCAACCATTAACTACAATTACAAGTTGTTCCTCTTGTGGCTTCGACGGAATTAAAGATTTTGAAAAATTCACAAACAATTGCTTTTCAGATCTGAAAGGTGTTCTTAGATTTTTCTTTTCATTTACTTCATCTTCAATTGTACACGTACGGTCATAAAGACGAGCATGGTAGTGGTCAGTTCACCATCAAGTTCGCTGGTTAGTTAGTAATGGTAATGTGATGAAGACGTGTGTGTGTGTGTGTAGCGTTAAATTGAAATAGAGAGAGAGAGAGAGAGAGAGAGAGAGAGAGAGAGAGAGAGAGAGAGAGAGAGAGAGAGAGAGAGAGTAAAGAAACACTTATGAAACGAGCAGGAAACGAGTGAAATATGAGATGCCAAGTGTGGTCACACATGTCAACACCAGAAGTTTTATAACCAGTTAAGTCAATTTCATGACTCCTAATGACAGGGGAGGGTACAGAGAAACCGCTCTCTACTGTCCCGTATTCATGTCATCTTGACGCAGTTTTATACGAGAAACAAGAGCAAGACTGACTCTCCCTCCTTGGGGTATCAGATGCCTTTATTCAGAGCGAACCAATTCTATACAAAACAGAAACGCTACCTCTGTCGGCTATAGATTCGGATGCCTTCATAAATATGGTCAAATGCTCTGCAAAATGGAAGAAGGTCGACCTTGCCGTTTCCCCCCGCTGAACAGGTCCGGACACCTTTATTCAATATGATCCAAATCTGTACAAAATAAAGGAGCTTTGGCCTCGCAAAGTCTGGGCTACGGAGGCGACGACGCCTTGGCGGTGAAGATGATCGTGTCAAGGCAACGCCGCGCGGGATGACGCCACCGTTGCCCAAGTTATCGCCGGCCGGCGGTGCCCGGGGGATGCACCGCCTCCTATCATTGCCTACACTTGCTATGACACATTTCCGTGAGTAGTGGCCTAATATATTTTACTTTATTGAGTACGAACCCCCATGACACATAAATTGGGAGTCAGACAATTCTCATATTTTACGCGCGCGCGGCATAATGATGGCAACGCAGAATTGGCGGGAGTTTTGAATGGAGTCGCGTTTCATACCGGGTCACGTTTTGGCGCGAAATGAGCTCGCATATGACATGGAGTGAGGCTGGTGTCATTGTGTCGCTGGGGGAGAGGATATTATAGCGCGCATCATGCCACTTATATAGAGGATATAATCAGAGATATACTGGCATTGTCGAGGGGTAAACCCGGACACTTTTATAAGTAACTTTTTCATGTGTTTATTAAGAGGCGCTGGGGAATACATTTAGCATACACAGTGTCACTTAAAAGCCACTCTGTCCTACTGCCAAGTTTACGATGTCAAGTATTTATTTCTAGACACCACCTACGTCCTAAGAATCATGGGTTAGAATCCGTCTAAGTTATTCGTTTTCCCACCCCAGTAAAATCAAGTTTACTATTTTTCCTGTAGGTTTAAAACTGTAAGGTTTTTTTTTTTTTTAATTATTTCTCTCTCTACGATAAGACTTTTTGTGACTGGGGAGTTTGGTGAGGAACGGACGCGTGCTTCCCAGGCACATCAACACACAAGGGGTTCGATCCCTCGCTGGGGGTGGGGGTGTGGGATGGCTGACCCATCAAACCCAGCTGGCTAACCGAACCTCAGTCTGCGCACCAGATGACGCGACCAGTTACTGGCTGAGGAGGTGTACCATCAACAGACACCTTCATCCGACCATCACTGGGTCATACGACCATTAACTGGGTCATACGACCATTAACAGACACTTTAATATGACCTGGAATGGACGCTACTTAGCTGCTGATGTCGCCACCAATACCCGTGATTGGTAAACAAATACCATCTTAAATCTATACAACAACAAATACCATTTTAACTCTATATAACAACGACACAGAACTTGCCAAGAGTAAGAAGCAAAACAGGAACACTAAAAACAACCGGAGCAAATATTAAAACTGTCTGGGGGAAACGTACAACATACGATCATCTTGAACGTGTGAGAGAGAGAGAAAAAAAATACCCGTCAAACTGTCACAATCCTTAAAATAGTGCGGGGGGGTAATAAAAATAGCGGAGGACATCAGGACCAAAATATACCCCCGTCAAAGAGATATTGACAAACACAATTTAGCAAGAGTTCTTTGGCCTCCGGGATGAACTCCACGGCTGAATATATCGCTAAGAACAATGAGACACAAGCAGCGAGGCATCGCCAATGCGAGGCATCGCCGCATTGGAATAAAGAGAAAGAAAACGTCACAATGATGACGTGTAG